>NC_084887.1:22124043-22374043 GCF_958979055.1 Alnus glutinosa
AGGAGAAGTTGATGAGAATTCAAAATGTCATATTTTTTTCCCTTAATGTTTAGTCTTTTATCCTTATTTGGTTCCTAAATGTACCCATTATTCTTATATTTTGATTTAGGATGCAAAAGGATGCGTTAAATGCAAAACAAAGCTTATTGGGCAATTTTGGACAGTTTCGACATCACTTCGTAATCTGAGGATAACTCTCTTATCCGAGCTTCGATTGAGATGATTCAAGATGATATGGAACACCAAGAAATATATCTACAACTTTCATGTTTTGAGTTTTGAGAGATACTGATTGTATCAAGGTCTAAATCGGGCTTGAAGTTGACGTTCTAATACGCGGTCTATATGTGAAAGTTTTCAGATCTTGTTCACGAAAGTCCAGCTGTAAATGCCACCTTCCTAGTTATATTAGGACTTTATTTTATTTTTAATATTTTCCTTAATTAGTCAGATTTGGATATTGTTATTTTAGGATAAGCTTTAGAATATCGTTAGAAGATAAGAGATAAGCTTTATAATATTTTTAGAAGATAAGGGATAAGCTTTAGCATATTTTTAGGAGATTTTGTAGGCTTCTAATATGAGGGATGAATGTGTATAAAGTGGGAGAATCATCAGAATACAAATCATTCTCTTCCCTTTCCTCTAACTTCTCCTTTTAGTTTTAATCATGGCCCTACGCGGTTAAACATTCATAATTGGTCGAAGGAAAGAGAAGCCTCGGAATCAATAAAACTGAGATCTAATTTGTTTTTATTATTAAATTTATGCTTTAAGTATCAGATATTCTTTTGTGTCTATTTTTATGATTGTCTCGTTTAATTACTAGGTGGCCTACAAGTTTATTATTCGTTGCAATTTACTGTTGGGTTAGATATCAAATCCGTAATTGTTTGATCTCTCTAATTTGTGAAGCAACTAAGATTTAATGATTTGCTGCGTTAGAAATTATTAAATCTTAGGAAGAACGCCCGACGAAATTAAATGCAACCGCTTGTGCTTGTGTTGTTTCGCTTCATCAATCTCTCTAATTCTTAAGGCTGCTACTAGATTAAACCTTTAGCGCTTGTCTTGGGTTGTTTAGTAGTTAGGGTTAATTAGAGCGCTTGTCTTCTAATTAACTGCGACTAATGAGATATAGGAAAATAGTTGAAACGGTGAATATTCAAAATATGAATTGATATATAATTGCATCGATGATCAGTTGTAAAATTCCTATGGTGGATGTTGACTTAGACCAATGTTTGTTTTTTTATTTATACTTTAATTTGAATTTTCCTTAGTTGTTCTTTTTAAAATTGTTTTTGTTATACTCAAACCCCCTATCTTTGTTCACGTAGCATAAAACTAGGCTAAATCTATCTGTGGAATCGACCCTTACTTGCACTACTACATATATTTTTAGAAGTAAAGGTTCTATTTTTGGTTGCCTGGGATAGCACACTAACTCTCACTCTCAATCCATAGCCAAGAAGGAAGTTCAAATGAAGCATATGGCAAATCAAATAGAAGAAGAGGAGTTTTGGATTCAATCAAAGGCCAATCTTGATGGACATTACATGGTGGATGAGAGTACTTCTTATCAGGAGCAAGGCATCACCACAATGATGAATGGAGAAGTGGTCGAAACTCACATGGAAGAGAGGAAGGAGGAGCAAATTGAGGCCCCACAAGCTCTACATTGGGCAAAAGGCGGGGAAGTGAGCACTGAGGCTCCTTCATCATCCACTTTTATTCTCGAGATGCCATATAAACCCCAAGCCCCTATTGCTTATGACTTACCAAGAGGTCAGGAGAGTAGTTTGTTAAGGCTGTTAGAAGAGAAAAAAGAGACCATCGAGGTAGAAAACTTCCTTGTGTATTCTCCTCACTTTACTCCAGTTCATGATTCCCTTCCAGATGAGAAACTGTTTGAGAATACTTAGAAGAATCTACCTCTATAAGAGGACATTTTGAATTACCTTTCAGTAGGTAAAATTTATTCTCTTTGGTCCAAGAGAAGAAAAGATTGGTGCTTCAAATTTAAATTTAAAGGTCTGAAAGCACTGAGTGCATCAAGGATGTGGATTCCGTTGGCTTGACGGATCCCACATATTTTGACTAAATGAGTCAGCTTTATAGGTTCGAGCACAGGCCTTGTGCACTCGAGTCCTCCATCAGGCCAGGGTACATGATCTCCTTCCAGGTTTACCTTCTCCATTATTGTTTCATTCTTAGTTTATATTTTTACAACAAGGTGTTGCACTTGACTAGTATTTGGTTAGAGTATCACTCTCTTTTTCAGGTCATGTGTTTTTACAATCAAGTTTGGGGGTATGATATGCCTCAGATCTGCTCATTGAGGTATTCCTATCCTCTTATTGTTATGTTCAATTCTATACACACATTGGGGACAATGTGTGATTCAAATTTGAGGGTATGGAAGAACAAAACACTATCCAATATTTTGCTATGTTATTCTTAAGCATGCTGTTGATTTTGAATTCTGATTCGTATTTCCTTGGTGAGCTTAACATGATGAACACATGACTAGGGAATTAAGAAGTTTTGTTATTTTCTTTGGCAGCATGAGATATTACTTGTTTCAATTTGATTTTCACAAGCACGCTAGCACGTAGTCTGAGGGGTATGAAATTTGAAATCCGTTATGTCTATTATCAATATCTTGGATGCAACTGGGTAACTTATTAGAGGAATAACATTGGCATAAAAAAGAAAAAAAGAAAAAGAAAAAAAAAGGAATAATATTGATCACTTTGAGCTTTTCATTGAGTAACCGGATCTCTTGCCTCATTAAGCATTGAGTGTTTGAGTCAAAAAGTGGAAGTTTTCTTTGATTGATAAAATGGATAAGTTTAGCTTCGTAGCCTTTTTTACTCGAGTTAGTAAGTCTTTAGGGTGTTTTACACCTAATGCCCTAAAACCATCTGGTTTGGGAGTCATTGACGTAACACTCGTTACATGGGTCAATTAGAAAGCTTAAGGGAGCTAAGCATCGCACAGCCTGCATATATATAAAAATAATAATAATAATAATAAATATATATGCCTTGGTTGTTTTATCTAATGGGGAGTCCAGCAAATTTTGAGTGTTGAACCATTCATGATTGAGATTAGTTTTTGGAACCTCATGACTATGTGTTAAGTGCACTTTACACTAATTGAATCTTGTGATATCTCATAATGCCATGTTAGTAGCTTAATTTTTAATTCCCTGAAATTGTGAAGATAGAGTTTATTTTCTTAAGCTTGCTAATGAATAAGACCCATTATTTTTATGATGCATTCTTGGGCATAACATGGTAGGAACATTGTTTGTGGGTATCATTCCTAGCAAACCCTCATGAGACTTCACTCGTCTACTAGGGAGTTCTAAAGATTTAAAAGACTTGTTGCATACGCTAAATATAATCGTACATCCCACGAAAGAAGGATTTATCTTGTTGTTTTTCAATTTTATTTCTTGTTTTGTATTGCTAAGTAACTAGAAATATGTAGTTTGGAGGTGTGATAAGCGTCGAATGTTGCACATTCAAGCCTTTTAACTTATATATGTTAATTTCTTAGCATTGTTATTTGTTTGATTCCGTGTTGTTTTAATGTTTTCAGGTTTTAAAAAAAGATTTAATTAATTCCATTAATTTTGGGCTTAAAACACACTTTGAGATGACCTAGAAGATATGTTTAAGCTTAACCAATCATAATAGAAGACCTACATGATGTGGTTAAGTTTAATCAAATCAAGTGAAGGATTAAATTGGAATTTCTCCACTAAGAGTCAAAATTGGATTGGGTTCAAATTTGGATTCTGCACATATCTCAGTGTTTTGATCATAACTTTTTGGTCAGATATCTGATTGTAATAAAATTAGTCGCATTGGAAAGATAATAACAAAATTCAACAAATATGTCAGAAATAGAGTTTTACTAATTCCGACGTTTACTATACCAAAATTGTCCCGCAATAAAAGACCGCAATTCATGATGAATTTGAAATCTTTTTCCTACTTGGATTGAAATTTCAATCTCTTACTGGAACTAAGAAGACTCAAGAGACGATTTTTCTAGAATTCTAAGGGCTTCTAGGACTTAAGTGCTTCCTATAAATAAACCCCTAAGCTTCAAGAGAAGGTGTGCTTGTGCTTGTGCTTGTGCTTAGCTTTAGACAGAAAATTCTTGTTGGAGGCTTGACAAATTGAAGAGGAGAAGAACATGGCAGGAGGCCATCTGATGAGTGTCAAATATTGTATATTTGGACCCCTTAATTTGCATTAGTTAGACTTTTAGTTTTGTTATTTTCTAATATTTTTTGGTTAGTTTTTGTATTTTGGTATTTTGTAGATCTTGGAGAGAAAACCGTAGTTTTAAAGTGAGAAAAAAAAATGCAAATTTTGGAAGTCAAAATCGGATTGGATTAAATTTCAAGTTCTGCACAAGTCATAGTATTTTGATCATAACTTTCAGCTCAAGTATCGGATTGAAGTGAAATTAGCAAAGTTGGAAAGATAATTCAAAATGATACAAATCATTGTGAAATATAATTTTTCCAATTCGAATGTCTGCCACGTCATAAATGCCTCGTAATATAAGAGCGCGAATTTCCTTGTTCCTGTCGACTGCAGACACTCCAAACCCTAGCATTCTTTTATCTTATTAGGATTTTTGAGGGGTAGAGGTGCCATTTTGAAAATATGGCCCTAAACCCTAACGTTCTTTTCTCCTATTAGGGTTTAGAGGGGTAGAGGTGCCATTTTGTAAAAGATTGGTTTAACCTAATCTTCTGCTATAAATACCCCCTGTTAGGTACCACTTAAGGCATCAACTTTTCTCTTCAGAGCACTTGTCTTAGCTCTTTTCTTTTCTTTTGTAAGTTGTTACTCTTTCTTTTAATTTTAAGTTATTCAAATTTCAGTTGTTCTTCTTTATTTTATTTGCTGTTTAATTAATCGCTTTAATTTTAAGTTATTTAATTTGCAGTTATTCTTCTTTCTTTTCATTTTTATTTATTACTTACTTTTTATTTAATTTTCGTTCTTTCTTTCTTTGACATTGTTATTTAATTTTCAATTGTTCTTCTTTCTTTCTCATTGTTTTAATTTTACTTTTTTTGAAAAAAAAAACTTCTGTTCTTCTTTTTCTTCTTCGCTTTTATTATTTCATAATTTCATTTCACGAGTTGTTGGTGTTTTTAATCATGAGAGGCTAAAATCCTCAACTAAGGTTGAGGATAAAACCTCATCAATGATAACACCTATACTCTTGTCATGATATTCATAGATTCATTGTTCTTTTATATATATATATATATATATATATATATATATATATATATATATATATATATTCAATTTATTTTTTTAGATTGATGATCTTTATTTAATGTTTGTTGTAATTCAATCGATGGATACATCGATTGATTTCTTTGAGATTGAGATATCTATTGTGATTTCCGGATACAATAGATGATTTCAATTAAAAAGGGATAATCATTGTGATTTGTTTGAATTGATTTCTTCAAATGTTTTCATGTTTTGAATTTGAATATTAAGCCCATTGAATTGAATTTATGAATAAAATGCAAGTGTAGGGTGTTTGATTTGGTTTGGTGAATTCCGATACCTTAGTGTCTTTCTTTATAAATTGTTTTTATTTAGTTTTTTTTTTGTTTATTATTTTGTTAACAAAAATTCAAAAATCTTTGGGTCTAGGTTAAAACAAGATTTATTTAAATAGAAAGTGATATTCTTTTCTTCACACACACTTCCTTGCGGATTCGACCTCGCACTTGCACGCACTATGCTACATACGATTCGTGCGCTTACGAGTTAAACAAATTTGTACATCACCATCCCAGCACCACGATGAGCAGCTAAATTCCTAATAGGGTATTGATGTAGCACTTTCTAAGTAACAATGGTTTGATTGTATTTTAATTTGAAATTTTCTATATGCATAATGGTTGTATAACTGTGAGAATTGATCTTAATGTTTATATTCAATCATTATAAATTTCTTATCTTGTCTTATAAAGTTTTTTATATTGATTGAACTCAATCCTTCATATTTTCTGTGATTATGTAAATGATTGTTATACAACGGTTTTAATTGACATATGATCAAGATTGTTAGATAGACCATGCCTAGGGAAGACGGATTGTACTACACCCTAGTTTAGTGTAATTTAGGTAGACAGTTCGTACCAATCGAAGATGGATTATACTATTCCATTGATTGTGTGTATCCTATTAAAGACGTAGCTAATCCATACCTAGGGAAGGCTGGTCGTACCACATCTTAGTGGTTAGGTGGACGGTCCGAGCCAACCGAAGATGGGTTATACTTATTCTTTAGAGATAATTTCTTAACTACTCGAGTGAGACAAGTCCTATATCATGCATAGTATGAATTTACCTTGTTAATTTATAATTGACCATTGTTATGCGGTGAGTGGTGAATTCAATCCCCTATTCTTTATCTCATCACTACTCTCTTTAAATTTATGTCTTTTACTTTTATGCATTTATTTTTAGAAAACAAAAATCAAACATCTTTTTAATTAAGTTATATTTAATCTCGAAAAACTTGATAGTAATACCCCTGCAATCCTTGAGGTTCGACACCCTCAATATAGCCTTAACCTATAAGAATTCGTACTATTGCGAGTGGTAAATTTATTATTGATATATTTTGGTATACAAAAGACCACATCAATTAATAATATGCCCCAAGTAGTTAGCTTGCACTTGCCCAAAACTAGACTTATCACGCCTTACAAATAATTGATTAGCCTGTACAATATGAAAGACTTGGGCTATGTGTGAAAGGTGCTCATCCCAAGTTTGACTATAATTTAATATATCATCAAAAAATACGAGGACAAACTTACGGGAAACTTCTTGAAATATTTCATTCATCAAGGCTTGGAAGGTGGAGGGAGAATTAGAAAGGCCGACGGGTATCACGAGTGAAAAAAAATAAAATTGACTTCTAAAAATAAAAGGCAAGTGTGTGTGAACAGTGTGCAACAAAATATTAAATGCGAAAATTAAAGGAGACAAATATTTTGTTGACAAAGTGGAAACTCAATTAAGAGAAAAACCACTCTGGGGCAGCCAAACCCAAGATTTCCACTATCAGAAGACAAAGCTAGATACAAAGCAGTAACACTCACATACCCCTGATACAGTGGTCGTACCTTGCTCTCTAACGTGTAACCCAACATGAACGCTTCTCAACCAGGTCTCCTACCTGAGGGGTTTTCAATGGAATCCTTTATCTTAGGGCTGTCTCCTAAGATAGACTTTAGTTGCAGCACAGCAACAGCACACTTGCAATGGCTTGAGAGACAGATCAGCTCCAATAATCTTACAAAATAACTCTCTAAGCTCTGAAGGAATTCAATACCGAATTCTTGCAGTTCTCAATGCTTGGGGGCATCTATTTATAGGATGAGGGTTCAAATGGGCGACTGAAGTTATATGTATGGATGTCGTCAGGACGGTGAACCTGAGCCGTCCGGACGGACAACTGTGCGACCAGAATTTTTGAGATTTTCACTGAAAATCTTTTCTTGTTTGAGAGCCGTGTCCAGACGGTGAGACACTGTCGTCCAGACGGTCGCATGTCCGCTGCAAGTAATTTCCATATAAGGCTTTAGCGCGTCCGGACCAAGGGGATGGCCGTTTGGACGGTTGATCTTCAACACGTAATTTCCATATTTACTGTGCGCTCGTCCGGACCATGAAAGGCAGGCGTCCGAACGATTGAAATTGAATCTGCAATTTCCATATCAGATGCACGCGCATTCGGATGATGGCAGACTGGATTCCGGACGGTTGAATTTGAATTGTGATTCTTGCCTTAAGGAGAAGCGCATCGGGACGGGAATCCATGTCGTCTTGACGGTTGCAACAATCTTCCCATAAATGAACTTGGAAAGAATCTGAAGCTTGATCGAATACTGAGAGGCGTCTGGACGGGCTGCTGAGACATCCGGAAGGATGCAAACTAGAACAGAAGCTTCTCGATACAGTGGAGGGTCCAGACGGAAGTCTACGTCGTTCGGAAGAATGATGCTAGGTTTGTCTGGGCGTCCAGACGGTATGGCATGTCGTCCGGACAGATGGAACAGTGGATAGAAGGGCGTCCAGACGGGATGGCACGATTGTCCGAACGGCTGACAGGGAATCGACTTTTCTGACTGCAGAATCTTTAAAAACTCTTCTGAATAGCGGAATCCCTTGTAAAACAACATCTTTACATACAAGTGATTTTGTCCAAACAGAATGAGGCCAATCACAAACTAACAAACTCCTCATTTGGCCATTCTGGGACAAAAATCACTTGACTGGTTTGAAAATACATTCCAGGTCCAAAACTAAAAATTACTCCCCCTTTTTGTCACAAAGGGTAAACAGAGTGATAAAAGAAACACACCCCAAAAAAAAATTACTCCCCCTAACGGTCTCAGAAGGACCAGGGTAAACTGAGTAATATAAGTCCAAAAGTTTACGTCAAAGTAACAAAATATGAGCCAAATGTTTCAAAATAAAAACAACAACAAAAATAAATAAATACAGTCAAACATCCTCGGCCATAGGAGCAGTCCTCGGCGCATCATCCTCATCATCACTACTGCCAGGATGATGATACTTAAGGCACTCCCTGAGATCTAGCTGGTTCCGCTCCACCCACTTGTTGATGGAGTGCACCTCCTGCTGCATAGAGGTGATGGACTGCTACATGTTGCTCATGCCTCCCTGAATAGCAGCCAAGGCCTCCATGATCTATGAAAAATTGATCTCCGGCTCTGAAGGCGGGACTGTCTGAGAGGATGAAGCCATGTCTGGAAAGCCAACTAGCATGGCAGGAGGGATGGGCACCTCATCATCAGAGTCATCTCTCTGCAGCTGTGCATTAGACTTCATCAAAGTCTGCTTGCTGATGGGCTGCTGAATCTTCATCTTCGATTCTCCAGTAATGTTAATGCCTAACTGAAGAATGATCTGAGTGAGCAGGTAGCTAAAAGGGAGACCGGTATTACCCTCATCACGGGCCTCCAGCATGACGCTCATAATATGCTTGCACAGGCAGAAAGGCAAGCGGAGGTGGATGACATAAACGAACTGGGCCTTCTTCAGAATCAGGTCACTGCGCCTGACAACTGTCCATAGGTTGTGCTGCACTAGCTTGGCCAGCAAGTGATGAGCGGGAGACAATGCGCCGATCTGGATGGTGGTAGCACGCTCTTCCCCCTGTGGAACAGCATGGAAAAACTCTCGAAGATCGTCCATAGAGGGAGGAAGCACCACCTCATTATAAGGACTGCCATGCAGATAAAGGACTGGAACGCCTATGAAGTCACTGATGATCTGGGGATCAACAGTGATGATGTGCCCGTCAACAGTGAACTATGGTACCATCCCACGATCATCATCCTGCGCCACCTCCAGGTTGGCATAAAAGAGTTGACCAGCCTGGTGAGAACAATGAAGGCACAGGTGTAGAGCTATCCCCAGTGGTAAGTCTAGATAGTCTCATAAATACTATCCAATGGAGGCACCATAATGTTAGATCGGACCACATTGCGCTCAGCAATGACTGTGCGATCCATGATTTTGGTTTGGAGTGTGCTCCTCTCTTCCTCAGTCCTCTGGCGGACCCTGCGATGGGAACTGATTGCAGACATGATTCTGCACAATAAAACCAACAAAATTTTTCCAAAAATAGTCCAAAAAGATTCTTGTTAGATCATAAAAATTTGGGCAGAGTAATGGCAGTACAAAGGACTACTAAAAAATAGACAAAAATTATCACAGTTATAGTCCCAAAAAGTATCACCACAAATAATCCCAACATGGTAAATATATGCATCTCATAATCTCAAAAACATTCCTAAAGAAATCAACATTCTAACAGTTAAAATGAACTGAAGAGAAAAAGACTAGAGGAATACCTGGATTGTGAGATTAATGCACAAAAAGACAAAAAAAAAAAGATAAAGCCAAAAACACTCAAGAAATAACTCACTAAAAGCTAAAAAGAGAGATTGTGGTGGGGTAGGGAGGAGAAATGGCGACCAGGAGCATATATAGCCTCTATGGGGTCCCTGTCTGGACGGTGTATTAATGCCGTCCGGATGCGCGCTGCCTCGAAAATAAGTAGACTGGTCGTGCGCGTCCGGACGATATATTCTTACCGTCCGGCCGTTGGTTGCCGCGCATGTTCGGTCGTAACCTGATCCCTGTTCGGACGACTAAGCTCCGCCCTTCCGGACTCCAGAAGAAAATATCGTCCCGACAACGAAAATCCACCAGTCCGGATGCCAAGAGATACCGTCTGGACGCTTCACACTAAAATTAGAAAAACTAAGGAAAATTTACAAAAATCAATTTTTCTCAAGTCAGTTTCAGAACACGCATGTATAATCCATTGATAACACAATCAGAAAGCATCTCAAAACTAAGCAGAGATATAAAAGAGAGTTGAGATTTTAATTAGCACAAATATTTTTCCTGGACATAGAAAATTTTGAATAGGCAACTCAACTCATGCAATGCATGTGTGTGTGAAGACTTAACCCGCAAGGTATGACTATCATAGATATGACAAAGAGCAACTAGATTTCCCAGACAAGAGAGAAAATCAATGCAAGATTAGTCAACAGTCAAACCTTATAACTTACTAAGGCCTAGCCACCCTCATCTGATACACTCCCCCTGAGATGTAGGACATAATTGTTTTACTTGTACCATGAAGGACAAAGTAAATGTTTAACTTGCACGTAGAGGGCAAGGCATAAATCAAATTCAGCACATAAGCAGTGAATAATTAAAGCACAGAATTCATATGATTTACTGCTTGATTCTTATGATGCTGCAATCTAGAGGGAATGCAAGAGTTTTTAGGTTCTAGGTTCAACTAGCATGTGGTCAATTTGGCCATCTTATCAAAGACCTCTTCTCATATCCAAAATTTCTAGAAACACAAAGTCAGAGAACAAAAGATGTACCTTTTAAGGGAGTCGTGGATAGTGCACATTTTTCATCGCATGAGAAAAGAAGCTATCCTAGTTTTGCATATACAAGAAAACACTTGGCAAATTATAGTCGGAGACTATCAATTATATCTAAGCAAAGTAAATTAATACTTAGAGAATTGAGATATCAGGAAAAAAAATACATGCAATTACCTGTTATGCCAAGAAAAAAAAATATCTTGCAAATTCTCCCCAATTTTTTTTTTTTTTTATTAAAAAAAAATGCAATATGGAAAAACATCAGTTGCAAGGCAAGATCAAACCTAATGATGCCAATACAGAAAAACAGTAGCTCGACCTGCTTTTTCTGTCTTCCCCAAAAAGTATCTGCAATGTTCTCTCAAGAGAATAGGGGGCACAACAAACTAGTTCCTAGATTGCATAGTAAGCACACAAATATAACAAGTAAATGTGCAAGCAATCAAACCTGATGCCTTAGGATTAGGAACCGAATCCCAGGCATGAACATCTTCTCCTACTAGGTGCGTTCATTCCCCTTCATGGGGTGAATGGTCTCATCACTCTTGACCCATACCTGCTTGACCCGAGGCGGTGGCTTGCAGGTCTTGTCCATGTTGTCCATTCTCCTTAGCATACCTTGCATTAGGCTCAGCAATCCTTCATAGCCATGGCTGCCATTGGGCTTCTGCGGCTTTCTCTTGTAGTGCCTTGATTTGTTTTTCTTTGTTTTACCACTCTGATTGACAGGAACAAACTTCTGCTGATGCCGTGGAGCTTGAAGAGCCGTAAGAGGTAGAGTGCTCCCTGATGTAGCTCTTGTTGGCAGCTTCTTTGGCTTTTGAGCCTGGAGCTATGGACACTTGAGTCGGATGTGACCGGTGATGCTGCAGTGATGGCAGCTGGGCAAGCTTCTTTTGCTTTAATGCTTCTTGACATTCTCTATAGAATTATAGTTAGCATTCTTACAAATAACATTGCCCTTACCTTTTATATGTCTCCTATGCGGAGGGACATATTTTGATGAGGAAGAATCATCAACTTCACTTTTCCTCATAGCATCCTGCTTAATCCAAGGCCTGTGGGATTTCAACAAAAAACAATTTGGCCTAATATGACCAATTTTCCCACAATTATGACAAGTAGGAACAAACTTACCTCGTGTTCCTGATTCCTTAGGCTTGGGCATCACACAATTATTCAAGCAAGAATTATCCAAACAAGCAGTGTCTACTATCACAGGCTTAATAATAATGGAATCTAATTCAGAATCAGAAGCATGTGAAGTAGAAGCACTCAAATCATCAACAATTAAACGAGGCTTGTTAGGAACATCTGAATGAATACAAAGCACGCTCTTCAAATTATCACTTGAGAATTTTTTCAAGAGATCATCAGATTCTTTTAATTTATTCTCAAGTGTATCAATAATGTTAAACAGCATGGTATTTTCATATCTCAAAGAGTCAATCAAAGCATGTGATTCAGACAATTGCATAATTAATGACTCTTTTTCTTGCTTCACCTTTTTAAGCTCTTTATGTGAAATTTTAGAATGTTGAGCATTCTTCAATTTATTAAAAACCTTAAAGAGCTTAATATCAGAATTCTCATTAGATAACTGAGAAAAATTCATGATAAAAGGTGTAATCAAAAAATAGAAGTCACAAAGAGATGAGGATCACACTCAGGAAATAAATCCTAAACAGAGTGTACCTGCTCTGATACCAATTGAAAATAAAATAAAATTGACTTCTAAAAATAAAAGGCAAGTGTGTGTGAACAGTGTGCAACAAAATATTAAATGCGTAAATTAAATGAGACAAATATTTTGTTGACGAAGTGGAAACTCAATTAAGAGAAAAACCACTCCGGGGTAGCCGAACCCAGGATTTCTACTATTCAGAAGACAAAGCTAGATACAAAGCAGTAACACTCATATACCCCTGATGCAGTGGTTGTACCTTGCTCTCTAACGTGTAACCCAACACGAACGCTTCCCAACCAGGTCTCCTACCTGAAGGGGTCTTCAATGGAATCCTTTATATTAGGGCTGTCCCCTAAGATAGATTTCAGTTGTAGCACAGCAACAGCACACTTGCAATGGCTTGAGAGACAGATCAGCTCCAATAATCTTACAAAATAACTCTCTAAGCTCTGAAGGAATTCAATACCGAATTCTTGCAGTTCTCAATGCTCAGGGGCATCTATTTATAGACTGAGGGTTCAAATGGGCAACTGCAGTAATATGTACGGACGCCGTCCGGACTGTGAACCTGAGCCGTCTGGACGGACAATTGTGCGACCAGAATTTCTGAGATTTTCGCTGAAAATCTTTCCTGTTTGAGAGCCGTGTCCGGACAGTGAGGGACTGTTGTCCGGATGGTCGCATGTCCGCTGCAAGTAATTTCCATATAAGGTTTTAGCGAGTCCGAACCAAGGGGGATGGCCGTCCGGACGGTTGATCTTCAACACGCAATTTCCATATTTACTGTGCGTGCGTCCGGACCATGAAAGACAGGCGTCCAGACGGTTGAAGTTGAATCTGCAATTTCCATATCAGATGCACGCGCGTTCGGACGATGGCAGACTGGAGTCTGGACGGTTGAATTTGAATTGCGATTCTTGCCTTAAGGAGAAGCGCGTTCGGATGGGAATCCATGTCGTCTGGACGGTTGCATCAATCTTCCCATAAATGAACTTGGAAAGAATCTAAAACTTGATCAAATACTAAGAGGCATCTGGACGGGCTACTGAGACGTCCGGACGGATGCAAACTGGAACAGAATCTTCTCGATACAGTGGAGGGTCCAGACGAATGATGCTAGGTCTGTCTGGGCATCCAGACGGTATGGTACGTCGTCCGGACGGATGGAACAGTGGACAGAAGGGCATCCGGACGGGATGGCACGATCGTCCGGACGAATGATAGGGAACTGACTTTTCTGACTTCAGAATCTTCTAAAACTCTTATGAATAGCGGAATCCCTTGTAAAACAGCATCTTTACACACAAGTGATGAGTCCGAAATGCAGTCTTCTCAACATCAGCGTCATGCAT
Source organism: Alnus glutinosa (assembly GCF_958979055.1). Taxonomy (NCBI): domain Eukaryota; kingdom Viridiplantae; phylum Streptophyta; class Magnoliopsida; order Fagales; family Betulaceae; genus Alnus; species Alnus glutinosa. The sequence goes on from NC_084887.1 coordinate 22,138,100, forward strand.
GCGAATTTGGTGATAGCCTGAACAAAGGTCCAATTTTGAAAAGTATTGGGCCCCATACAATTCATCCAGGAGCTCGTCAATCATGGGGATTGGAAATTTGTCTTTAATGGTGAGTCGATTGAGGGCTCTATAGTCGACACAGAGCTTCCATGAGCCATCATGCTTCTTCACCAATAAAACTAGAGAGGAATAAGGGTTGGAACTGGTCCTGTTTACCCCATTCTGCAACAAACCCACGATGAGCCTCTCAATTTCATTCTTTTGGTAAAGAGGATATCTGTAGGGCCTTACATTGACTGGACCACTCTCTACTAATAGAGGAATATGATGATCTCTGTCCTTTGTTGGTGGCAAACCGTGGGGCTCCTCAAAATGAGCAACATGGATTTCAAATAGTGCTTGAAGAGGCTCATTTGTAATTTCTTCAGCCTATTGAGATACACCCAAATGAATAGAATAAATCTGCAACAGAACTCCATTTTTTTACATTTGTTTAACTCCTTGTCGATCTCATTCTATCCCATAATTCGACTGATAGGTGCAGACCCACCCCGTAGCTCCACCTGTCTTCCTCTAAAAGCAAACTTCCTGATTAACTTGCTGAAATCCCAGAGAATGAGTCCGAGCAAGCGTAACCATTGCACACCCAACACTACCTTATAGCCTCCTAAAGGTAAAAGATAAAAATTTACCTTTATAGCAACTCCCTAAAGTATAATTCGGACACCCTTGCACATTCCCTTGCTGGATAATTTTTCTCCATTAGCTACGACCACCTCAAACTTGGTTGCCTCGGTCGGTAAGAGACCCAATTCTTCTGCCACATCTTCATTCAAAAAATTATGGGTGCTGCCTGAGTCCACCAGCACAGCCACCTTTTTGCCTTGAATAATTCCTCTGATGCGCATTGTTTGAGGGTTCGGTGTTCCCCCCATTGCATGGAGAGAAATTTTTGGAATTTTTTCCTCTATTGCAGCCAATTGTTCTTCGTCTGAGGACTTTTCCTCCTAGTCATAGCATCCATCGATCAGAAAAAGCCTCTTGTATTTGTGTCCTAGAGCGAACTTCTCGTTACAGTTGAAGTAGAGTCTGGGTGCACGTCTTGCCCTCATCTCCGCAGGATTTAGGCATTTGATGATGGGATTCCGAGCTCTAAACAGGGACAATGAGGGAAGTGGCAAAAAGCTTGGGGAATCCAAAGCTCTCCGGTTATCTATGGTGAAGGGTCGTCGCTGAGAAGTATGTTGGGCCTCAAATAGCCTCGCAAAACCCACTGCTGCCGTGAGTGACAATGGTCTGGATGCTTGCACGCTGGTACGAATGCTTTCCTTCAATCCGCTTACTCTTCAGGGGTGTTTTGAAAACTGAAAAACTGCTCCACCCAACAAATCCAACTCATTGGATCATCATCCCCGTTATATTTTTGGGAAGTACAATTTGGCCAACTTTGGTGTTGTGGACTGACCAGACTCATGGCGGAATGGACCTTTCCCTTTGTCATGAGTAGAGGATTTTCCTTCACCACCCTTGCTGCCTCCAGAGTTTGGCACCCGAGCGTTAATGGTAGCAAACATTTCCTACATTTCTTGTAACGTTTTTTCTTGGCCCTTTTTGTAACTCGTCAGACATGGTTAAACCTGCCTCTGATACCAAAATGTTACGGGCCTGGGATTCGGATCATGTTTGAGGACGTTGAACCGATAAAGAACCAGGATCACGCTTCCTTTGGTTACTTATGGAGATAATTTTCTAGGGTTATTCAAGGTTCCCTGGGCCTCCTAAAACAAACGTGAGTTTGCTGAATAATTGCTTATCTCATTCATTAGACTTGGCTGGCTTTATAGCCTTTACAACTTACGTACAAATAGGATCAATAACAACAAAATCAAATCTGCAACAAGCTAACAAGCTACGAGGATAAGGATTCCTCTTATTGATAACAAACTTAAGTAATGGGATAATAACCAACTTAATTTCTCCAGCTATGTAACGGCCCACCTCCAATGACACAATACTGTCCGCTTTTGGCTCCCCCGAACCAGACTTCCCAGGAGGTCACCCATCCTGGTACTACTTTCGCAGAAATACGCTTAACTGAAGAGTTTTGATAGGTTCATGGCCATCACGGCTTTAAAACACGTTGTGCAAAAATGGTGCATTTATACATATAAGCACATCCCCATTCCCAGGCGATGTGGGACGTCACAATCACCCCCTCTTGGGAACCAGTGTCCCCTCTCGCGACCCTCATAGGATCACCCTATTCTTGGTGTCCCAGCAAGTGCTCGCTGGCGACCCTCATGGGCTTGTGCACGCTCCCCCCATCTTAAGCTGGGCATTGGCTTTAATACCATTTGTAACGACTCACCCCCAATGATACAATATTGTCCGCTTTTGGCTTCCCCAAACAAGACTTCCCAAAATGTCACACATCTTGATACTACTCTCGCAGAAGCACGCTTAACTGCAGAGTTTTGATAGGTTCATGGCCATCGTGACTTTAAAACGCATTGTGTCAAGAAGTGTGAGTTTATACATATAAGCACATCCCCACTCCCAGGCGATGTGGGATGTCACATTCGCCACCCTTGCTTCCTCCAGAGTTCGGCACCCGAGCGTTAATGGTAGCAAACATTTCCTACATTTACTGTAACATTTGTTTTTGGCCTTTTTTGTAACTAGTCAAATAGGGTTAAACCTGGCTCTAATACCCAAATGTTACGGATCTGGGATTCAGATATCGTGTTTGAGGATGTTGAACCGATAAAGAAGCAGTATCACGCTTCCTTTGGTTACCTATGGTGATAATTTTCTAGGGTTATTCGAGGTTCCCTGGGCCTCCTAAAACAAACGTGAGTTTGCTGAATAATTGCATCTCATTCATTAGACTTGGCTGGCTTTATAGCCTTTACAACTTACGTACAAATAGAATCAATAACAACAAAATCAAATCTGCAACAAGCTAACAAGCTACGAGGATAAGGATTCCTCTTATTGATAATAAGCTACTAATGGGCACTACAAAAAATAAATAAATAAATAAATAACTGCATTTAGCGATGCTTACAAAATGTCACGAAATGGTCTTAAAAACGTCGCTAATCAAGTAGCGGCGTTGAATTAGCGACACTTGTCTTGTGTCGCGAAATCTTGGTCGAGAAACAACGCCAACGTGTTGGGGTCGCTTATCTAATTAACAAGCGTCGCCCATTGGCGTCGCTTGTGGAAACATAGCCAAGTGGTGACGCTTGTGAATTCACAAGCGTCACCAATTAAGCACATAAGCGTTTGTTTAAATGTTTGTTTTCTTTTGCAATAAATGGCTAGATCTATTGCACATAAACACAGCCATTAAGGTTTGATCACACCTGACTCATTGCATACCATATTGTCCTTTTTTCCATTTGCACTCTGACACTCTCAATAAATGTAAACCACTCATGCTCATGCATAATGAACAATAACTTAATTAAGACAGTAACATGAATATTTTAATTGTCATATAATCACAATTCAAACAACAACAGTATAACACATAAAAGAGTAAAAAGTAGTTGCAATATTAAGAATGTCAAAAGGCGGCAAAATCCTTTAGTACATAGTCTCTAATCTTGAATAGAACATCAAAAACAAATATTAGCTAGCTAGATTCTTTCTCCCTTGCCCTATTGTTAGCGGATTTTGTAATACCCCGTATTTTAAAATATTGAGTAAAATATCCGAAAATACGATTTAAGGCCTAATAATAGGAATAACATTAATATGAATATTTGTGGAATAAATATTCATCAAGATAGGTTTAAATATTTAAGAGATTAAATATTTATTAGAAATATGTGTATAAGTATAGAAGAGTTAAATGGATTAGAATTAAACTAGGTCTAATTCGATCGATCGATTATAAGATCGGTCGAGCGATTGTTTAATGTCTTAAAATCGATCGTGCGATTAAGGAATCGAACCCTTATTAGTAGCCGAAATCGATCAAGCAATTTAGTTATATAGGTGCTGAAATGGATGAAAATTTGGCTAAGTATAATAGATCGATCGATTATTTTATAGTGTAAAAAGTAGATCGATCGACATACTGTTCAAGTAGATCGATCTACATAAAAGTGAATCGATCGACTTACTGTTCAATTAGATCGATCGATTATTTCGTAGTATAAAAATGCGATCAATCGACTTTCTGCAGAAAATAGATTCATGCACCGAATCTCTGAAAATCTGATTTTTAATACCAAATCTCCCCAAATCTTCTCCCCAGCTGTTAGATGCGATCGTTTTGGAGTAATCTTGGTCGTCCATTTCACTATAAAAGGAACCCAATCCATTACTTCAATTACACATCTCATTTCTCTCAATTCTCTCCCAAAACTCTCTCAATTTCTCTCCCAATCTCTCTCAAATTTTGTCTCTCTCTCTTGGGTCAGTCCAACAAAGGAGAAAAAGAAATTAGGAGGATCCTTGCTGTAAGTCTCTCAAGCTCTCTTTCTCTCTTTCTCTCCCTCTCTATTTCTCTCTCACGGTTCACCTACTGTGAAGGAAGAAGAAGAAGAAGAAGAAGAAATAAGAAGAGAAGAAGAAGAGAAAAAAGAAAAAGAAAGAAAAGGAAAAGAAAAATGATATTTAGTTTTTAATTAAATTTTTGTTTTAATATTGATTTTATGAGTTATTTATTAAGTAATCTAATGTTTTTAAAATGTGTTTTAAACAGGGTATTTCAAACGGAGTATTGAAATATAAAAATACGCTGTTATGATGCCCGAGTGAAAAATACATTATTTTACAAAAGCGTCGTTACGCTGCCCAAATATTTTAAAGTATTTTAAGCGTTATTAACATTAATACCGTTATTCCACCCAAATTTTATAAGAATTATTTATACTGTACCGTTTGTGTACTTTTAAAATATAAAACTCATTAATTATATTAATGGAGTCACTATGTCGATTTGATACAAAAGTAGATAAGCTTTTATAATGCCGTTTTACTTAAAGGGCATTGTGGATGTTAATTAATAAATGCCGTAATAATAAATTATGTGGTAATTAACCTATTTTACGTCGTTATAATGTCTAAGCGACATTAGAAATTGGGATAAGTGATTTATAAGTCAAAAGTGATAAAATGTTAAAATAGGTTCTTTGTATTTTATACTAATATATTATCAAATATATATAACTGTATAGTCATTATTCCTGTGGATCTCTCTTTGTAACAGGGAACTGTAAGTATTTAATGCTTACTGAGGGTGATGCTGAATTTCCATAATGTTGTGGTTTCTATTTTATTTAATTATTTGCGCATGTGGATTTTGCATATTTTGTTTTAATTAATGAGTTTAATTATAAAAGAGTTGGGAGTGACATCTGCCAACGGACTAGGGAGTGAAGTCTGCCTGAGCCAAAAATATTAATAACTAAAAAAGTAGGGAGTTACGTCTGCCTACAAAACAAGGAGTGACATCTGCCTGTGCTAAAAAGATAATAAATTGTTAGAGGAGTGACGTCTCCTTAGAACTCGCTAAACAGGAGTTATGTCTCCTATCATTCGCTAAACGGGAGTTACGTCTCCTATAACACGTTAAACAGGAGTTACGTCTCCTAGACTCTATTAAATGGAATTACGTTTCCTTGAATCTATGTGTTAGAGTTACGTCTCTATAAGATTGAATGCAAGAAGTTCATGATATATTTTATAATAAGACTGTGCATATAAAACTGTCATTACTTTATATTATTGTATTGTGTTGCATTTACTTAAATAAATCAATAATATATCATTATTGAAAAACAGTGGACTCACTTTAGTGTTTTTGTGTTGTTGTTTTCTTTCTGTATTATGTGTCAAATCAAGTTATGAAGAAGAAGAATATCAGGACTATCCAGACACTTAGGTGGATCCTGACACTAGTATTTGAGGCTAGACCGCCTCCCTTTTTCGGAACTACCATGATGTAGTTCACTAACTTAGTCATATAGACGATATTTATATTTATGTTGTTATGTACCTCTAGTTATCTTGGTTTGTATTACTATATATGCCTTGTGAGGCATGACTACTATCTTTGTATGACTATGATGACTTCCTTATTATATCTATCTTGAGGTATTTCAGTAGAAGCTCTGAAGTGTTACTTAATGTCCAAGTCTGTGTTATCATTAAAAAGTATATTCCGCTGCCAATTTATAACTCTGATGATATCGTAATGTTACGTGAAAATCAAAATTTTCACTTACGCCTTTTTGTAAAAGGCGGGGCTTTACAGATTTCGGCTTTCTTCTTCTCAGTCTGTCCAATCCACTGTTAGCATCTCCTTGAAAAATAAAATAAAAGAAACCAGAAGAAAAATTAAAGACAGTTAAGTTCATGGTATTATTAAAATAATCGTCTATTCTCAAGAAAGCCAGCATTGTTAACCTACAGGCTGTTATAATTTCCATATTAAACTAGCTTATTAAACTACAACATCAATAAATAGATAATTAATGAAGATGATGCTTTCATAATTGATATTGTAAGCACACAGCTACTACATATCTTGCCACAGAAGATACATGAATGACCAACTTAATTTGGAGATAAGAATCCAACATTTAGAGAGTTATTTTCTTTTAAGCTTGTAGAAGTTTGGATAAGCTAGTGTGACTTTTGGAAGAGGTTTCAACAAACAACAATGACTTTAAATAGGAAGCTGCTAGTTGCTATATATCAAAATAATGTTCCAAATCGTGTCCCATTACTTCAGTAATGTTTTCTATTGTGAGTCTCTTCAACTAATAAAAAAACAATATATCAAAACAAACTTAAACTCTTGTTAAGATTGCATTCAAACCTTACATTCTCCAATTCATCAAAGTACTTGAGCTTACTATGAAGTGCTTTTGCAAATTCAATCAGTCTTTGCTCATGTTTTTTGTTGAACCTCCAGAGAGTGCAACAAAACTATCAAAAGATTTGTGGACTTGTGAAGTGACATTAAGATAGGAAATGGGAGAAAAACACACCAGCCGGTCACATGCATCATGAAGAGTTTTTGTTTTTGACTTTTGTCTTTGTAGCTACTGTCTGGTGCTCCAGCTATAGTCCATCAAAGCAGTGTAGGGTGTCATCCACCTGCTCAAAAGGGAACTCAAACATCGTACAACTCCAAATCCAAACGAAAAATGTGCAGCTTAGGAGACCAATAGATGTCAAAATAGACTAACCTGACTAAGTAAACCATCACATGTCTGTATGTGCTCTGTTAAAGAGTTTATATACTGTTGATATTTCTCCTCTGTCGAAGGAAAGAAACGAATGAGGTGAAATAAGCATTTATTCACACATACGATGCAGACAAATATGCTACAATGAGAAATCACCCACTAACCTCTGACTTCATTGCCGATTCAAGATCATTAAACCACTTGTAAAACTGCAACATTAAGGGAAGGCAGATAAATCAAACCAAAAGCTTTAGATGCAAGCCTCATTTAGCATGCAATTTTACTGTTGGTTTCTGGGTGGGAGACGGTAAAGAGAAACTGAGATGAACACAGCTACATTAATTATCTATTTATTGATGTTGTAGATTAATATTGGTACATTAGAAGAATACCTCCAAATGTACATTTTTGGTTGCCTGTTGTAGACTGAATTTCAGAAACCAACAGTAAAATTGCAAGTCCACCTAAAGGGAAACAGAACAGAAGCAGTTTCTGGGCCTACTTGGTTCCACTATTATATCTCAAAGCAGAACACTACAATTTCCATTCAACATACCCATAGATAAAGATGCGAAACATACAACCAAAAGTGGCAGCTAAAATATCACTTAGACATAACCTAATTGATACCCAGAAGGCCAGAACCATCCATAATTTTTGCAATTAATACCCAATAACAAATAATGCAATTGACATTTAACACAATCCAAATCCACAAAACATGATTGCATAGAAGAGAAGAAAAAGTAGCGATAAATAATTTCACAAATCCATCTAAGGATCAGTGAGAGAAATAGATTAAGTCTCAAACGAAAATTCTTGGTGCTATTCCAATACAAAGCCTACAAAAAATAGTGAAATAATTTTAAGAAAAGGAAGTATGAGAACAAGTATCAAACACAACCATAGAGTCATATCTACATCATCTATATGAACATTGTTGGGATATTTGAGAAGGATTAGATATTCTTTAGAATATTGTGAATACGGCTGGCAATTTTGACACGACCCGATAATCCGACACGAACATGACACGAAATTAGCGGGTTTGGATTTACCTTAAACGGGTGTTTATCTTGGCTTGGCAGGTCGAGTCACGGGTGAACAGTGAAAACACACAAAAAAAAAAAACCCTAACTTCTTCTTTTCTTTTACCTTCAACGCCACCCCCTCTTCTTCTTCTTCCATTTTCTTCTTCTTCTCCCCGTCCCTCTGCTGCGCGATCATCCTCGTTCGGCTCGTCGTCCTCGAAGCCCCACGGTCTCTCCAATGTGTTCGTCTCTGCTAACTCCCCTCGCCAAGTCGCCGGTCGTGGTCTCTATCCAGTGTCCTCGTTGAACTCGTTCAAGCTCAGGCCCTGGTCTTCGGTCCTCTTCAGATTTGAAAAGCTGTTCAGAAATCTCCACAAACTCTTCAGATTTGAATAGTGTCGACGTTCAAAGCCGTTTAGGAAATCTCTACAAACCAAAACCCCCCCTTTCAAATGCTGTCAAGATGACACCAAAACATTCCTCCAAGACCCAGTGCTCTCTCACTAGAAGTTCATACATTTGAGGTCGGTAGCTTTTATTTCATTTGGTTTTTCCGTTATGTGGGTTTTTGATCCCTTTGAGGATGGGTTTATTCGTGTTTGAGTTTGTGGCGCAAACATCTGAGACTCAGAAACCATGCTTTTCCAATTGTTGAGTGACTAATAACTTCTCTAGGCTGACATTGTTTTGGAGTTACGTTGATCCCAAAAAAAATAGATTGATTTTTCTCAATTTCAGTTGTGGAGTGCATTTTTGTTTGAGGAACCGAGATTGAGGAAGAGAGAAAATAGACGTTGGAGACTTAGAGCTCAAACCTCAGGGTGGTGTTTGGGCTCTGGTACCTCTTAGTCCTTTTCAACATCTACTTTAATATTTACAAGAAGCAGGTGAAGTTTTTGATGGATTTTGCTATCTGATTGTCGATTTGAATCATTTGATTTTGTTTTGATTGCTGAAAGTGAAACATTTAGTTGAAATTTGAGGTGCTGATTGTGGATTTTGATTTGGTTTTGAGATAATGGCTTGCCCTTAGCTATGAATGTTCAAACGGGTCGTGTCGGGTCGTGCCGACCCGATACGACCCATTATGTTAAATGGGTTTCACGGGTCGTGTCGGGTGACCCGTGAAATTATCATGTTCGTGTCGTGTCTGGAGCCCCGACCCGTTAACATAAACAAGTCGTGTTTGGGTCTAGCTTAAACGGGTCGCGGGTCTTAACGGGTTGTGTCAGATACCCGTTTTGCCAGCCCTAATTGTGAAGCAAACCCTAGAAAATAAGGATCGGATATTCTTTAGAAGGAATGGAAGTTCATACCTTTGCAAGAAGGATCTCTGATCCTTGAAAAAATTTCTGGGTTTGAGAGAGAACGAGACGAACTGAAACAAAGAGGATGGAGGAAGTAGAGGCGGAAGGGAAAAGTGGGAAAAGAAAATGGAAAAGCTGGGAAAAGGCGTGGGAAAAGAAAATTAATTAGGCCGGAAAAGGCAAGGGTTTCTCGCGCGCGGGGCTGAGCATATTAATTCATTTTTCCCGTCGTTTCAGAAACCAACTGACGCTAAAAAATGAATATTAGCGTCGTTTTTTCCCAAGCGACGTTATTGTTCGTCATTTTAAAAGAACGACATTAACTAACGTCGCTTGTGATTCAAACGACGTGAATTCCTATATTTAGCGTCATTTTATTTAAATGCCACTAATAAAAACGTCACCAAAACCCTTTTTTTTTGTACTGGGGATAATAACCAACTTAATTTCTCTAGCTAGTGCTGGACCCTATCAGAGGTTTCATTGTATGGTGCCTCACTTCTCCTAGTCCAAGTCAAAATAAGTTTACAAGTCCAAACCTTATTCTAAGTCGGTTGTAATTTTTATTTAAGCATAGTTTTGCAACAAAGTTGGCAGAGAATTATTTAGTCAATTAACAGTTGTGTTGTGAGGTTTAAAGTTCCTCTAAAGACCTTAGCGTTAACCACAGAGAAAGCATGTAGGAGAAATTCTGTAGATTTTCCTGTCCAAGTTTCAGTTACGAGATTGTTCTCAAAGGCTCGTAACATATTGATGATGTGTACGTGATAGTAAAAATAAGCCATTGAATCATTAATATTTGTTAGAAAAAAAATGCCACATTAACCTAATTATATAACAGTTGTATAACAATTCACTGCATATTGTCGGTGGCAATATTGTCGGTTAACCTCTCTATCAAATAGCATTACAACTCCTTTGCCGGTGGCAATATTGTTGGTTGCGTTCCGAAGAACCACCTAGAAACAGATGGGAAAGTGAGCGCTAGTGTCCGGCCTGCTCCAGCTGTACGTTAAGCTGATTTCAAAGTCACGTTACTTGACCATAACAAGTGGAGAAATGATACTCGTACACTTTGTTCACAACAACGATACAACAGCTTACGTGGAAAGTGGTTTTTTATTATTTTTGTTTTTTCTTTTCTTTTATTTTGGGTTTGAAAACTGGTTGGAGGGGATTGAAATTTTCATTTCCCTTCCAACGCAGCTCTCTCTCTCTCTCTCTCTCTCTCTCTCTCTCTCTCTCTCTCTCTCTCTCTCTCTCCAACTTCCGTACAAAGGTGCCGTTGCCGCCGCTCGCTCACCGGTCGGTCTCCTCCGTCCGAAACCGCCCCCTTCCCGACGCCGCTTCACTGGCGTTCGGTCTCCTCCCTCCTAAACCGCCGCCCCCTCTCTCACTCTCTCTCCTGCTCGCTCGCTCACCGGTCATGACCGATCCTCTCGGCGGTCGGCTTCTGTCTCGATGGTCGGCCACCCTCCACCGGGCCATCCTTCACTGGCGTTCTGTCTCCGGTGGATTTGGCGGCTGGATTCCGTCTCTCCCTTTCTCGCCAGCCGGATCTGTTGGATGGTGTTTTCACTACTTAATTCAGTCGTATTCCACACATGCACTCTGTTTTTCTTTTTCATTTTCTTTTTTATTTGTGGAGTTCGGCCGTGAGATGCGGCAATTTCCAGTGGCACTCGTTGGTTTCTAGTTGACGAGTTGAATTTTATCCTTGTGGTGCTTGACATAAGGAGAAGAAATTTGTGAACTTTTCTTTATTGTTTATTGATTCTAAGATATGGATATGTTGGTTGATTCTATAGTTATTGGGATGTTTAAATGACTAGAAGATCAGTTGGCAAAAAAAAGTAATTCGAATTCTGAGTTTCAGATTTTCCGTTTTGTGGTACTTGTGAAGAATTGAATTTTTTTACTTGTTGAGCAGAATTCGAAGTTTGCGATAGTTGAGTTAGTTTTTCGTTTTCTGGAGAGCCAAATGCAAGGTCAATAGTGATACTTCGGGTTTCACTTTTGCTTGTGTTCCCCGATTCTCTCAGCGACCAAACAGAGGCTTTATTGAACAAGTTTTTTTTTTTTTTTTTTTTTTTTTTTCTTTCTTTCTTTTTTTAATCCTTTTGTTGTTTCTCAAAATATGTTATGCATGATTGAATTAGGATCAGTTAGTGCTTTGAAATTGTTTGGCGTCTTGTTTTTGAGCTTGAGCTAGTTGCTTTTCTTTATCGCGTATGCTAGACTCTTGGACTTGAAATCAAGATATTCTTCTTCAGTCCCTTGAAGTTTATGTTGCTTGATTTCAAGTTTATCTGTTCAGTATTGATTTTGATATTCTGCTAACATATAGCTTGTTGATTGGAGAATTCAACATGTTATTTTTGTAGTACTCAAAATTTAGTGCATTATTAGCTACCTAAGTTGTTTATTTGGCACATTTAGCTTAGTCATAGTATGGCATAGAATATAACTTATTTTTTCATAAATACTATAATGTCTTCAACTCATGATAAAGAATGCTATCCCCTCCCAGCCTCAAATAGAAATCCCCTATTTCATCACAAGCACTTGTCAATATGTTGGCTTTGAGTTTTTATTCACTTTCTGTTTTGTCTGTTTGCAGTAATATCCATGTTTTTACGTCATGAATAAGCATGTTGTTATTGTCCCATAAGTAAGGTTTGAATTATACCAACTATATTTGGGTTTTCGATAAATAGCTAGAAATGCCTGATCTAATGCTTTGTTTCCAGCCAGCATATGCTCACATACTTACAGAGCCATGAGTTATGATTAAACTTATTTCTCATTTGTACGATCATATACCACAGTTGTTTGTAGCAAGAATAATTACTTAATTTTGTCTTTGATGCCTCAACGCAATTGCTTCTTTGGAATTACATTGTTTCAATTGTTGTGTCTTTGATGCCTCAAGGTATATTAAGAGTGTGTTAAATACTATATTTTATTTTTTTAACCTTTGGAACCTTTACATTTTGAATCGTTTGTGTTTTATATTTAGGTTGGTGAAGTTACGAAAAGGAATATAGAAGTTTCTATGATAACTCTGACGTATAAGCTGAAGCTACTTGAGCAAGAGAAAATGAGCAGCTGGAATTTTATATAGTTATATTCATTTCAATAAACGTGAACTACAACTACTAGTCCATTCCTTTGGTTATGTTTATTTTTTAACGTAGGCTGTTTTCTCTATGTTTATCAATAATGGACTGATGCCTATATATTGTAACTAAACCTTTGATTTTATGAAATATTTGATTATCTTCTAATTACCTAAAGAGGAGATGAGACTTCTCAATGTGATGAATTAACCACCTTATAATGATTACAAACCTTATAATGATTCCTTTGTAATGATCCAAATTGAAGCTTGTGCGCCTTTTTAGTGCATATAGATAGTAAAAGAAGGGTAGACATTGATTCATGGACAAATTGATGGCCTTTTTGATGCATATTTGCCTTTTGGAAAGGTATTTTCTTAACCCTTTTAATGGTTGCAGTTTTTGTGACTTGCATTTTGTTTGAAAAAAGTATTTGTTCGTTATGAAGAGGATGCTTTTAGAGGTGTATAAATGTCAATAGGTGGAAGGCCATCATCACTCCAGGAAGCAAAATCAAATAAACGAGGCTTAAGACACTCATGTTGAAGGCATGATTGTTACATATTACTTCAATAGAGATTCTCTAAATTGGTAGAGAGAAGCTTTAGCATAAAAGCTTCTCCATTGAGGCTTATATTTTATTTGCCTCAGAGATTGAAAGTCATATTCCACCTCGAGCCCACACGACCAACAAGAGAGAAAAAGAAGTGTAAGAGCCTTGCAGAAAACACTCATGTTGAAGACATGATTGTGCTCTCTTATTAGTTGTGTGGGCAGAGGTTCAAGAAAACAAGCAAAGGATTACTAGAATTCAAATATTTGTCAAGACAAAGTTATTGTCTGAGGCGCAAAGTTACTATCTGCAGATCATATTCAAGGGAAAAAGAAAAATACGAGCAAATTAACATATTTGAGCAAATAAGAGCAAATTAACATCTCGCCAATTCACTATTGAAAAACATGAATATTTGTTACATTTTTTTCACCCAACAATGCAAGCCACACAGACATGCCTAATCTCCAAGTTCTTTTCTTTTTTCTTTTGGTAAAGCATTTCTCTGCAAATACAGGTCAACAACCAAGCATTATCAAAAAGCAAGAAACAATACAAGTACAAACAAGAACCCTCTTTCCTTTATAGAGTTACAAAATATTTCAAGCGTGGGATATTGGTAAAGTATGCGTTATACAACATTTCCATTTGGTATGTTGCAACTCTAGAGCCAGTTTGGTGCCATCTTGCTTGACATTGGCTTCAAGGATGGGTCATCTGAAACCTTGGCGAGTGAGCGATACTGCAATTTTACACTTTCGGCATAGTCCAATGTCTTGACTACCTACCTGTATAACAAAAGCAAATTCAATTTTTATTATATTAGATTCGAATGAACAATTCACTCGTTTTCTTTCTTTTTGTTTAAGAGAAGAAAAAACTTTGTGGTAAGAGAAACTGTTTCTGTTTTAGTGTTACTTAATCTACCTTGGAATTTCCCTTAATCATGCCAATAGGGTAAAAAAAGGGCAAAACGAAAAAAAAAAAAAAAACAAGAAAAATGTTGTTAGCATTTCAGAGAAATTACTCCCCACGCCCGATACGACAGTTTTAAGGTTACACATCAAGCAAATGAATCCAATACAAGAGAGTAATTCTGCTCAACAAATGAATATATTAACAAGATGAGACAAAAAGAGAACAAAAATGATATGTTGCCTAACCAAAAAAATTATAAAGCTCATTATGCATTCTAAGCAATTAAATCACACATTGTAGTCGATGCCAATAACAATAAAATTCCATTACACGTTAGAGAATTGAATGCCATTTATCATGTACACGCACCATGAATAAAGATCCATTCCAGGTTCATATATGTATGATCCTAAAAAAGATATTTGAATATTTGAATAACCAAAAAATGTAATGTCTTAATGAATTAATTAAACCTTTCGGGCATATTATATTAGTCTTAAACCTAGTTTTCATATTAACAATTAGGTAAAATTATATTTTATCACCTCGTACGACTACTCATTGTTTGCAATCTTTCCATTAAACTTTAACTTTTGGCACTTTACTCCCTAATTTTGGCACAAATAATGAAAGGCAACTATCCATTCGTACTAATAACACTATAACAAAGATTTTAGATCTTTCATAACCTACTCCATTACATGCTTTATACTTTCACCTAATTTGTTTGGCAGCTCTGTCTCATAATTTATTTTACTTTTGTTGGTCATCCAATCAGAATTAGGGTTCCTCACTTTTTCCAATTCAGTTCTTAATTTATTTATTCTATAAAAACTGTTTTTGTTAGACATTGGTTCTTAAGGAGCCTCAAGTGTTTATAATATCATTATCACAACCCATATATGAAGATTATTACAGGTTCTATTCATAGGAATATAACATCTTAATCATAAATGAAAAACAATACAACTCAAGTAGCCAATGCAAATCCAAACCATTTTAGATATGTCATTGTTGTGGATTAAGGTTAAGAGTTGAAATCTACCCAAAAAACAAAACCACTCAAAATTCACCTGAAATACCCAGATTTTCAACGACCCACAAAGTAAAACCCCTCCCTTGCAACATTTAGCAAAAGACCTACTGTACCAAAACAAATCTTAGTTTTGTTTCCCCCCCCTAAAACCGAATCAGAACGAAGCAAAATACCAACACCATCCAACAATCAGAACCAGCAAAATCACTAACACCAGTTACAGCATCCAACAACAAACAAAAGACCGAATTTTTTTCCCCCTCAAACCGAATCAGTATTTTCAAACAATAATTTCAGAGAGAGAAAGAGAGTTACCGGAGGTGGAGACGGCACCGGTAGAGAGATCTGTAAACATGGAGAACCATTATACCCATAAAAATATTTGCTCAACGGAGAGAGAGAGAGAGAGAGAGAGAGAGAGAGAGAGAGAGAGAGAGAGAGAGAGAGAGAGAGAGCCAGACTACCTTTGTTTTTAGCATTGCCGGAGACAGATCTGGCCGCCAAATCCGCCGGAGACAGAACGCCGGTAAAGGACGGTGGAGGGTGGCCAACCGCCGAGAGAGAGAAGCCACCGAGAGGGACAGGGACGATCGGCACGGAGCGAGCGGGAGAGAGAGAGGGGGCGACGGTTTCCGACGGACGGAGCAGGCAGATCCGGCCAGAGAGAGAGGGGGCGGCGGTTTCCGACGGACGGAGCAGGCAGATCCGGCCAGAGAGAGAGAGAGAGAGAGAGAGAGAGAGAGAGAGAGAGGTGCGTAGGAGGCAGATCCGGCCAGAGAGAGAGAGGGGCTGCGGGCAGCGGTTTCGACGGAAGAGGAGAACTCCGGTGAAGCAGCGCCGGCAAGGAGACTACCCACGAACACAGAGGGACGCCGGACGCCGAAAGGGAAGGGGACTGTACGGAGAGATTTCAGAGAGAGAGAGGGGGGCTGCGTTGGGGGGGGAAATGAAATTTCATTTCCCCTCCAACCAGTTTTGAAGAAAAAAAAATGAAAAAAAAAAATTAAAACCACTTTTCACGTAAGCTGTTGTATCGTTGTTGTGGACAAAGTGTACGAGTATCATTTCTCTAACAAGTGATACCTATATGTGCTTATTCTTCCGGCGGTTTATTGTCCGTCTTCTTTGACTCAACTTTATAGTAATTAAAAATTAGCTCATCTGAATCTGTGCAGGCATAAAAGTCATAAGGTGAGCATATATAATATAAATATGAATATATGGGTCAAATAATTGAAAACGTGCAACCTCTTATCAGTTTTTTCTGTTTTACTTTTATGGTAAGTTTTTTTTTTTTCTTTTTTTTTAATATATATTTGAAAAGAGAATTTATTAGGTTATCCACTCGAATATCTTCTCGTGGTAATTATCTATAGTACATAGTACTCTCAAGCCTCTTCCTGATCATGCTCTTATTGTCAAATCCAAATAAGACTTTTTTTTTCATTATTATTATTATTATTATTATTATTATTATTTTATGTTTTTTCTGGGTTTGAGTTTTTGGGTAATAGTATTGTTTACACAATTTCTAAACAGTAATGTGTCAATCATAAGATTATTCTTCTGACAGTGGGAGCCCGAAAAAGGTTGGTAAGTCAATGGATTTTAAATTTGCAAAACAGAAAAAAAATTTATTAAAAATTGGCGTGCGACACCGCTTCGGATGATTAAGTTATGTGTAGTCTTGAAACTAGCTAGGTGAAAAAAAACTTGTTTCTTCTAAAATTTTAACGGGCAGATAAAGAGCCAAAAGGTTGGCCGGTTACGTAGCAATTAATAGGATGTGCATATATATGTGGGCGGAAATACCAAAAAAAAAAATTAAGAGTGATGGGCATGGACGGGCCATGGGTCAACCGTAAGTGTAAACAACGAATATGGATGTCGGTGAATGTGTGATTAGATTGGGAGAGTCAAAAAGTGTCAAGAAGCTCTACTTTGTTGTCTTTTGGGCGCTGGTAGAGGTGGCCAAGGACGTGGCCGATCGTTATGCCCGGCCTTTATCTGTGGACGTACTGTGGGTGCATTTGCAGGCAGCCTCGATCGTCCTGTGCAATGTCATACTGATCTCAGCACCACGTCAAGTTCAGCAAAGCATACACATTAAAAATTCAACTCGATCGATCTTAAAATTAATACTTGGTGCTCCATACGTCTACGTTGTCGCTCCGTCCGAAACCTTGATCTGTTAACTTCATCGTTTTCTTTTCTTTGAAACGCACCGTTAACGATGTGACGATTTTTCATCCTTATAAATTTTAGTTTTTTTGAAAGAAAAAAAAAAAAGTTATTATCGGCTCTCTCCATTTCAAGAGAATTCTTATCCCACCATGCATATGACACGTTGTCATTACATGCGTGTTGGTCCGCCTTCCAAATTTGAAATTGAGATAAAATCTTGGTCCGCCATCAATTAACAGAAAAAGTCTAAAAGAATATATAAACTATGATATTAAAAATTGATAGACTACTATTCGATCATTTTCGCATATAATATGTTTATCCGCATGGGTAGGTTTCAATGGCAAAGGATTTATTTTTATCGTGGAAAACATTTAGGCTTCTGAAAACGACGACATCGTTGTCAAAATATATTGCGAGCTAGGTAGTTGTTATTTCTTCATACGTGATTGGACCATGCATGCATTTGTTCTATTGTTGAAGCACGCGCGAGGGAAACGACCATTTATCATTTGAAAACATTGCCCACCAATATTTACTCAATATTTAATCAGAAACTTAATATTAGGATTTTCAAAGGATTATTTGTGTATTCTCTGTAAAGTGTTGTGATGACATATAGAACAAGAGAAAATAGTGGAAATCGGCAGAAAATCATGAGCACAAAAGAAAAACTTTACTTATAACTCTTGATTTTTTATCACTTTTGAAAAATATATCCAAATTTTAAAAAGTGTCAATTTAAGTTATATATCCATCTTTCAATTTTTTTCAATTTCAACTATTCATTAAAATTTTCCATTAAATCTAATCAAAATGATCAAAATACTCATTAATTTTTTTAGGAAAAAAAAAATGTTACGATTTAGAAGTTGGTCAGAATTTAAGAAAAAAAAAAACTAATGAATGCTTATCAACGACTTTTGAGTCGTTGCTGATAGTTGTCGCTAATGTTTGAAAAATGTATATTTCTTATTAGCAACAACAAAAAGGTATTCATTGATATATCGTCGCTAATAACTTGGCAGGAATTATTTTATGTGCGGGCTGTAGCAAGAAGCTATTAGTGGCGACATTGTGCTTATTCACTTGTTTGTCTACAATACAAAGTACAAATATGGTAATTAATTAATTCCTAATATTTAATTACAATTAACCTGTAAATAAATAATATTTAAGTATCAACCACATATGAATATATGAAAAGTATAATATATTTTTTTTATATTCTAACAAAAAATTATATAAATGAAATCCAAAATTTATATTAAAAAAAAAAAAGTACAAATTTATCAGCTATGACATGAAGCTGTAACCACAAACAAATAAGCTATCAGCGACTGTTGGGAATTTGATAATCTTATATATCTCTCTTATCTCGATCACTGCCTCACAATAAAAATTTTAGTCTTTAACGACGATTAAAAGTCATCAGAAGTTTTTATGGGCAGGGGCCAGTGGTAAAAAAAAATTATTTGTAGGGGCCAATGGGCTAAATTTTTAGTTTTTTAGCTTATATTTTTTTTTTTGAGATTTTTTTTTTTTTTAACCTTAGAAATTTTTTTTTTAAGGAAATTGGGGAGGGGTGGGGGCAGGGGCCATGGCCCCTGCCAGCCCCCCCCCCCCCCCCTCCGTCCGTCTCTGTGTGTGTACGCGTTTAGGGTAGTCCCGGCAGTGGTCCCGATAGAGTTCGAAACTATTTACTGAAAACTTAGAGTGTTAAAGCAAATGATGGATTCGTTCTTTAGGAACTCTTCCTCTAGATTTCATAAGTTTTCTTCTATTGATAGCAATGATAATGTCAGAAATAATGAAGAAATTAGTATTAAGAGAGATTCAGAAATTATGATGATAATTAGAGATTATGAGTTAAATATAAATTATGAAATAAACAAAGAAAAATTGCGAAAAGATTTTATGTCTCCTAAATATGATGATAAGAGAATATGGTTTTTTAATACATTTTCAAAATATTTACAAAATCAAATAAGAACTAGATGGTATAATGATATGAATGAAACAAAAAAGGATATGTATTTCTTTCCTTGGTTTGAACGTAATTATGCAAAAATTAACATTAGAGAAAATAATACTACCAATAGAATTGAAAATACTCAAACTACTCAGGAAAAATACCCTCCTAACCTTCCTTTTGAATCTACAATCCTCACACATCTAGAATCACAAATAATTGCTTCTCCTCTTAAAATAACAAGTCTTAATGATGATAATAAAAATATGAATAATATTATACAACAAAATAATAAAAATTCTTTACCTAATGAAATTATTCATAAAGAATATACTCATAATGAATCATTAAGCCTTATAAATAAAGAATCTCAATTAGTTCCTCCTCCTCCTAAAAAGGTTAGTTCTAGTGATGATAATAATATTATACAGCAGAATAATTTTACAAATACTTGTATAATAAATCTTGATAAAAAAAAAAGAAGAATTGAAAATCAGATAAATTCATTAAAAATTAAAAATCAAGAAAAAGAAACCGAAAGACTTTTATTATATGAAACTCCTCCGAATTTACAATTTTCTTTAAAAGATAATAATACATAATTATTAAAAGAGAGTTCTATAAGAGTTAATACCTTTAAAACAGAAAATCATGTTTTTCCCTCAAATCATAATAAAAAGATTTTGAAAAAATCACAAGAAGAATCAGATATTAATAAGTTACAATCTCATCTAAATAGAATGACTTTAGGAAATGGAAATGATAGTGGAAAAATACCTAAGAATAATGTAACATATACTTCTATAATTCATAATTGGTATCCTAAACCTCCTGATATATAATTTGAAGAATTAGGAATAAAAGCTAAATTAAAAATAAGAATTGCTTACATAGCTAATGCTTTGAATAAATGGAATATAAATAGTTTATTAAAATATGAAATTTTGAATGGTTTATCAGAATACGAAATTTTGAATATTTTACATGAAATTATAATGACAGCAAATACTTATACTAATAGATCAGATCATCAAATATCAATTATTGTTTCAAATCAATCAATAAAAGATGTTTTAATATATAGAGAAAATATTGATGAAAATTTAAAACATTCAAAATACCTTACTTTAACAAAATTACTAGATGAATTACTTTCAGAATTATTAATTAGAATGGATAATAGAGCCTCCATTGGAAAGAAAAATTTATAGATTATTTTGCCCATAAAGTTAAAGAAAAATTTAATAATTGTCATAATATGAGTCTTACATATGAAAGAATTATTAATGCTTTAAAACATATAGGAATAAATTTGTGTAATGATTCTAGACTAACTAATCAATTAAAAAATAAGAAATATGCTAAAGATTAAAATGGTTTTTCTCCTTTAAAAGCATCATTCATTAAGTATAAGTTTCATAAAAAGAAAATAAAATCATATAAGCCTTATAAGACAAAAAGTTCTAAAACTTTTCAGCATAAAAAGAGACAACCTATACATTATAAATATGGTCAAATTAGTCATTATAATAAAATAAAAGATAAAATTAAAAAATTTAATATTAGATCTCAACTCTTAAATATATTATTTGAATCTGAAGAATTATTACAAATTGATGATAGCAATACTATATCTCAAAATGATGAATATTCTAATAATGAAATAAGTTATGTTTCTGTAATAATAAGAATATGTGTACTTGTAGAAAAGATATAAATACTTTAACAAGATAAGAAAAAATAATATTGGAATTAATAAATCAAATTGAAGATCCAAAAACAAAAATAAAATACTTATCTCCAATTATTCAAAAAGAGAAAATTATTGCTAATGACATAAATTATAATCTTATTGATGTTTCTAATAGATCTAAACAAGAAAAACATCATACTACAGGTCAAGATTTAAAATTTAAAATAAATAATATAAAACAAGAGATAAAAGAATTAAAAAATAATTTTAAAATCTCTAATGAACAATTATTACAGGAAATTATAACATTACAACAAACAAATGAGATTATACAAGATAATAAAATCAAAGAAAATTCAAGATCATGACAATATCAAACAAAATTCAGTAGATAAAGAATTATTCATTAATCTTATAGATAGAATAATCTTTCAAAAATGGTATGTTAAAGTTACTTTAATAATTAATGCTGAATTTCAAATTACAACTATAGCATTATTAGATTCAGGTGCAGATATGAATTGTATTCAAGAAGGAATTATACCTACAAAATATTATAAAAAAACAACTGAAAAATTGCATCAAGCTAGTGGAACAAGATTAAATATAGAATATAAAATACCTAATGCTCATATATGTAATGATGGAATATGCTTTAAGACTACGTTTATTTTAGTAAAAGATATTACTTCTAGAATAATATTAGGAAATTATTTTTTAACTTTACTTGATCCTTTTATAAAAACAGAAGAAGGAATTAATACTAAAATTATGGGAAAGAAAATCTTATTCAGATTTATTTTACCACCAATGACTAAAGATATTAATATACTAAAAGATACATCCATATTTCAAGATATTATTGTTATTTCCAAACAAATAAGAAATAGAAAAGAAAAACAAATAATGTTCTTAAAACAAGATTTAAAACACAAAAGAATATAAGAACAATTAAAGGATCCTTTATTGCAACAAATTAAAAATTTTCAAGAAAAAATAGAATCAGATATTTGTGCTAACATTCCAAATGTTTTTTGGCATAGAAAGAATCATGTTGTTCAATTACCTTATGAATCGAACTTTAATGAGAAAACAATACCAACAAAAGCTAGACCTATTCAAATGAATCAAGAATTATTAGAATATTGCAAAAAAGAAATCCAAGATTTGCTACAAAAAGGTCTAATAAGGAAAAGTAAATCTCCTTGGAGTTGTTCAGCTTTTTATGTTCAGAAAAATGCCGAATTAGAAAGAGGAGCCCCTAGATTTGTTATAAATTATAAACCTCTAAATGAAGCTTTAAAATGGATAAGGTATCCAATTCCTAATAAAAAAGATTTACTTTCAAGATTATATGATGCTACTATATTTTCAAAATTTGATATGAAAAGTGGATTTTGGCAAATTCAAATAGATGAGAATGATATATATAAAACTGCTTTTACAGTTCCTTTTGGATATTATGAATGGAATGCCGTACATTTTGGATTAAAAAATGCTCCCAGTGAATTTCAAAATATTATGAATGATATTTTCACTCATTTTACCAACTTTTCAATTGTTTACATAGATGATGTTTTAATCTTCTCTAAATCAGTCGAACAACATTGGAAACATTTACATACTTTTGTTCAAATTATAAAGAATGATGGATTAGTAGTTTCACCAACTAAAATTAGTTTATTTCAGAATAATATTCGTTTCCTTGGACATAATATTGTTCAAAATATTATTACTCCCATAAATAGATCATTACAATTTGCAGATAAATTTCCTGATGAAATAAAAGACAAAACCCAGTTACAGAGATTTCTAGGAAGCTTAAATTATATTTCTGATTATTATGAAAATCTTAGAATCATTTGTAAACCTCTTTATCAACAATTACAAAAAGATCCCCCTCCTTGGTCCAATGAACATACAGAAATTGTTAGGCAAGTTAAAAAATATGTCAAAGTTCTCCCTTGTCTAGGTCTCCCTTCTCCTAATACTTTCAAAATAGTTGAAATAGATGCCTCGGAAATAGGATATGGAGGTGTCCTTAAGCAAAGAACTTCTAATTCAAAAGAACAATTAGTTTGTTAGCATTCTGGTATATGAAATACTGCACAGCAAAATTATAGTACTATCAAAAAAGAAATTTTATTAATTGTATTATGCATTCATAAATTTCAAGATGATCTTTTAAATCAAGAATTTCTTATTCGTGTTGATTGTAAAAGTGTAAAAGATGTTTTAGAATTATTTTATTCTGCAAATATTTAGAAAATCTGAATTTTATAACTAACACTTTAAATGGCAAGTACTTAGTTTTGCAGATAATTGATATATGTTTTATATTAGGAATAATGACGCCCAGAGGAATTCAAAATCCTAAGCGCCTAACTCCAGCGGAGAAAGGAAAGGCTAAGGTGAATGAGTATGAAGAATTTCCAGCGGAAATTCTACAAAATCCTAAGCGCCTAACTCCAGCAGAGAAAGGAAAGGCTATGGTGAATGAGTATGAAGAATTTCCAGCGGAAATTCTACAGAAAATTCCTCAACGGATTGAGTTTCTTAATCCGGATCACACTAATAGTATCATCCTAGAAGAAGTTCTTCAAACTTCTGCCAAATTTTTAAGGGATAATACCACTAATTATCCTATTCATATTCAGATACTATTGGATAATCTAACTCGAGCTTTCATTAAAAAACACAGAAATCTTCATGAAAAATCCATGAAAACCCTCAAGTATCATTTAATCTGCAATGAGATTTTGCTACAATCCATTGCTTCTTATAATAATCCGCCAGCGGCGAAAATTATTAATCGGGTCAGATCTCCCACTGAGATCTACCAAATCCAAAGAATTAGTCCTAAGGAAATTAATGGGAATAGCTCGACAAATGGTTCTTGACCTTCCTGGCGAGATCCAAAATCTTATTTTACATGATCCTTCATATACTGAATATTTTGATAGATGGATTCAAAGAATGATGATAATTGTCAATGGAGAGGATATAGAATATAAGAAAGTCTATGGTGAAAAGTTTCTTAGGGGCTTTGAACCTCATTGTTGTTTTCCGGGATTAATTCATATTCCTGAAAAAGATTATGGTATATCCAAGCAAAGAATGAATGGAGATTGGGAGTATTATGAAGTAGGAAATCCTAAATTAGGAGCTCAACTTTTTGAAGAAGGATTTTTATCATATTATCCTGTCAGGTATAATGAAGAATTACGTGATTTTCCCCTCATAGTCCGTAATACTGTAAAAACTATATAAAATGATTTACGAAAATGGCATAAGGGTATGAGTTTTAATCAGACTACTGTCCTGAGAATTTGGAATACAGTTCCAGAATTTGATCCAGAGAATTATATGGAAGTCAAACCAGCCCAACATTGCATCTTAATCAACCCTTCTAGTAGTGATCAAGTAGCTGAATTAAGAATGGGAAGTATTCCTCTTAAATTGCATGATCCATTAGGAATTATGAACTTATGGAGAATTTTTAAGAAAAAAGCTATGATAAATGCCGTCCACGAATTATCTCCAGTAAGAAAGGTTTTAGCTAAGAATGATAGAATTATTATTTTTGAATAAGATATTTCTGATTTAGGAATTTGGGGCTTCTTCGTCAAAGCAAATATAGTTACCAAAATGAGAAATGGGGGAATCAGACAGACATAAGTCCGTTGGATATTATAGATAAAAGCATTGCATTAGATTCAGATGGTACAGAACGATTAGAATATTGCACATACTGTAATGAATGGGGGCATGATACATTCATATGTGATTATTCAGAACATGAATGGAGACTTACTTTCTCTGATCATGATTATGACTTATATGATGATTATTATAGTGACGATTAAACAGGAAGAATTAATGATGGGAAGACTTTATGAAGATGCATTATGACAACTTTTATTATGAAGACTTTTGAAGAATCATTTATGATCATTATCGGCTTTACTGTATCAGCCGACGTAAAAGACAAAATGAAGACTTTAATGCAAGAAGACTTTATGAAGCATTATCAGCCTTACTGTATCAGCCGACGCAAAAGACAAATGTTGCTCAGAAGATTCAGAATTATTACTGCCGAAGACTCAAAATTATTGAATTATTCCTGCCAACGACTCAGAATTATTGCTGCGGAATATTGAATTATTGCCTACTTTACTATTCAAAAGATATACAGAATATTTTCTACTGTTTATATTTGTAATTTTCCTTTTCTTTTTGCCTATATAAGGCCTATATGATATGTTAGGACCAAGAACCGGCAGAAGCTATTAGCCTTTTAGCCTTTCTATCTTTTGAATCCTTTGTATCCAATATTACTATTCCCTTCTCTTTCCTTGAATCTTGTATCATCCAGCCTCTGCATCAAAGCTTTCAATCTTGTATCTACCTACTTCCAATGTGAATCAATAATATCAAGTATGTTTATCACTTCGTCTTTCTCTTCACTTAATGATTCTCCTTTATATTATGTTTCAAATTATTTTAAATCATTATCTTAAATTATCTTTTTATTATCATCATCTTCTTTCTCTGTCTTTCATAATAACCATTACCTTCATAATTATACTGTACTATATATATATATATATATATATATGTTTGGTATCTGGATCTATTGTTGGATGTTCTTGTGTTTGGGGGGTTGAAAATGAGGATAATATTCGTGAATCATGAGGGTCTGAAACAACTCAGAGACGTGTCAAATCTCCTAGCTAGCTAGCGGTTTACTCCACCAAATTGTTTGAAATTAATCTAACATCAATATGGATGCACCTTTTGACCGCAGCTAGCACAAGCGCCACGTCTAGCTACACAAGCTGGTTAACTGCATGGAATAAATGCCTATCTCCCAACTCCTCCGACCAATTCGAAATTAATTATATTTATTTTATAGTCAAAATTTAAAGTCGGTATATTTAATACAGTATAAATAATTTTATATTATTTAAATTTTTTTAAATAATGTAACACTATCGGCTTTAAATATAATTTATAAACCAACTTTAAATTCAAAGAAGATCCTATTTCACTCCTTTTAGTGAGTCATACATGGCAGTTTACGTAGAATATTCAAATAACGACACTTTCACATGCAGCAGCTCATGCTCATCCATGGGAATTTTTGACCGATTGATTTGTCGGAATATTCAGTCAGTCAAACACTCAGATAGGAAGAATTGTGGCCGTTGACTTCAAATTTGTGGGGATTATGTTATTTATTAGTTATATGGTATATAAGCTCTTCAACAGCCACAAGTACGGCAAAAAGAATATATATATATATAAGGAATTTGGGGTTGGAAGTTAAAAAACAATGCATAAAGAAAAAGTGATTTATGAAATCAATTAATCATTCTTATTAGAGTAATGCTAGAAATTATATTTTTATCCTATAATAATATAATGACAGTTTCAAATCTAACCTTTGAATCGGTCCTTATTAAAAAAATAAATGATATTAAATCAATAGTTGAATAGGATTGTCATGTCAGCATTATGAAAAATTGTAGAATAAAAATATAATTTAGCATTACTCTTCTTATTATAGTATGAATAATGCTAAAAACTACATTTTTATCTCACAATACTAATGTAACAGTCTCAACCAATTCTTGAATCAATCATTATTAATGCTCAGTTTATTTCGACGTAAAATGGTTTTCGTCGTAAAATAATTTCAGGAAAGTCATTTTTCTGGAAAATATTTTTCGGCGAAAGCATTTTCCGGTGTTTGGCGTGTACGGAAAATCATAAATATTTTTAATATTTTTATTCAATCATATTAACCTATAAAAATTAATTTTTATTCAAAACATATAAATATTAATGTAAGATAATATAAAAATTACCGAATACGAGATTCTGTCATTGACAGACAGGATTCCAATCACTTTTACCGGATTCCGCCATTCCGGCTACTATAGCCCGAATCCAAGATATAGGCCAGAATCTAAACAGTTTCGTCGGAATCTGGGATGGCCGGATTCTGGCCAAAACGACCGGACTCAGGCCAAAACCGTCGGATCTGGCCAGGAAATTCCGGCCAGAACGCGGTTCTGGCCGGGATGTTCTGGCCAGATCCGGCCGGAATACTGTTGCCGGAATCTGGGCTGACCGGATTCCGTCGCTGGATTCCAGCGACAGTGACCGGATGCTATCGGATTTCAGTACTTGCAAGATTTCGGTGATAGTAGACTGCTTGAAGTGAAGGTTGACTGTGTCGTTTAATAGAGGTCGAATGCGTCTAACGTCTTCGAAAAATGATTTACGCTTTTAAAAAGCGCAAATCATTTTCCAAAATTTACTAAGCATTTTTGGTCAAACAGAAATTATTTTTCGGTTGACTATTATTTTCGCCCTTACCAAACACCGAAAAAAGTCAAAATCATTTTCTAGAAATCATTTTACGTCGAAACAAACGGAGCATAAATAATAATGAAAGAAAATTCAAGGGATTATTAGGTTGCCCAAATTGAAAAAATTTAAAAGACAGTTTATGGGCGTCCCAGATGGGAAAGCAGATGAAATCTTAGCATAGGAAGACAAATTCCATCCGCACCTCCAAACGTCTTGAACTGCTTCACATGGACTTGATGGGTCCAAAAAAAAATAGAGATAATGGGGGAAAGACGTACATTATGATGGTGGTGGATGACTACTCAAGATTCACTTGAGTAATGCTCCTCATGAAAACATTTGAGGCATGCGATCAAGCCAAGGCCCTTTTTAAGAAGCTACAGAATGAGAATCATGATTATTTGAGTGTTCAATACTTTAAGAGTAATGCTATGTACCACAAAATAGAAAAGAGGTTGTTAAACTAAAATCCGGAAAAATCATATTTTAGTGACGAAAATCCAGCATCGGAGAAAATATTTCAAAAACCTTACATATCAATCTCTAAAATATAATGTTAAATGTTAAATGAAGGGAAAGCAAAGTTGAATTCTTCTTTGGTCCATAGTAAGTAGTAAGCCAATTTAGATTTACCTTTCCAGTTTAGGTGATATGAATTGGACGGTGTCCATCTAATGGCATTGATTTTCTAATAAACTTTCACCACGTTAAATAAAAGAAAAAGGGTAATGCTAGAGCTCCTCTTAGTGGTTTTTAGAGTCTTTCTATGCTGATATGACACTTTTTTTTTTTAATAAAAACATAATAGAAAAATCAAGCTGACATGTCAATATAGAAAGACACTAGAAAGAGTTCTGATATTCCCCGTCAATGAATAGATTCACCCATTAAAACAAAAAAGAACTCAATTTACTAATACTAATCAAGACCCAAAAAAAAAAAAAAAAAAAGGGAAGATTTTTAGTTTCCTTAAATGTCTCATTTAGGTGAAATTTACACCAACAACTAATTATAACACGTTGGAAACACAGGCATGTTAAATTGTTAATAAAAAAAAAAAAAAATGGGTAAGGAAATAAAAGGAGTTTTTGGGCAAAGCACGTGAAAGGCAAGATTCAGAAGGTTGGGTATATCTCAGTACGTGTTTAATTGGACCACATTTCTCTGTGCTTTTATGCCATAAAGGCCCAACATTTATCATGTGGACTGCTCGCCGCAATCCTCTCCTCCATTACCATAAAATATGAGTAGCGCCGCCGCGTAAGTTTTATTCAAGGAATGGTGGATAGAATTATAGTATTTAGTATTTTTATTTTAATATATATTTATGATAATGCAACTTATTATTTTTTTGTTAAAAAAATTTTTAAAAAAAATTAAGGGTTGATGAGTGCTACCACATTAGTCGAGTGAGATTAAAGTATTCTATATACTACACTGGAGCGATGTCAACCCTTGGATTAATCTTTCTTTTGTGGATAAAGAATTTTTCATGTGAAGCTCACGCTCTAGTCATTCAATAGAGTTGCAAAATTGGATGGGCTGGGCTTCTCTAGAATGATTGGTGGACCAGATGAGTCTATTGAACATAGAGTATTTGAAGTGAGCCCAATTAAATTTTGGATTGGCTCCATCTTATTATCTCCCAATTACGGATGACATGATTTTAGGTTGACAATAACTTCTATAGGCTTGTGCCCTCTAATAAATGGATAACAGGTCAATGTGAAGGAAAAAAAAAAAAAAAAAAAACCTTTATTTGTTATTCTCTTCTACAGTCGTCTTCTAATCCAATTAGATAAAAAATTGCTCCAATTTTGGTCTAATTCTATGCGACATAAAAATATTTTTGACATTTTTTGATGTTTGGTTGAGGTGAAAATAATGGTTAATAGAAATAATTTATGGTTTTGAAAACTGTAAATTGTTTTCTAGATTTAAATTATTCATTTTTTAATGCACATTTGTAGGAATCCGTCGCTGCCGGGCATTGGAATTTGACTCTACTGCCGGAAATCTCCGAATTTTGGTATCCGATTGTTGGAATCAAGTGGCACTAGCCGGATTCCGGCGACAGCCGCTAGAATCCAGAAATTTCTACCGGATTTCAACTAGATTCCGGCGAAATTGATTAGAATCTGGCCGTACTAGGCGAAGGCGGCCAGATGACACCAAATTCTTGAGGTGGTTGCCGGATTTCGTTTTATGCCGTTGGTGATTTTTTCGTACAAGCCCAACACCACAAAATATTTTCAGAGAAATCATTTTTTCTGAAAAATGATTTCTTTGAAAATAATTTACAACGGAAAATATTTTACGTCAAAACAAACAGAGCATTTAAAATTAACATTGGACTTGTGATTGACTATTATTAAATTTTGATCAAATTGAGATTTTAAAAGACACATTATTATTAGAGGAACATGGATATGACATCTAGAATTACTCGCGATTTTGACTATAAACTCAAGTTTATAGGTTAGTTAATTGCTTATTGGGCATGACCGAAGAGAGAGAAGAAAAGGGAGTTTGTTGGATTAGTTCTTGTCTCCAATTTTCATGGTTGCTTTTCGGGCTCCAAGACGAATAGGAAATGAGAGAGATCTCTTTATAAATCACTTTCGTAATTTTCTTTGAAAATTTCAGCTCGCTTTTGAAGGAGTTCTTTGAAGCATGTCTTGGGCAACCCGTTTTATCTTGGTGAGGATTGGGAGGGAGGTAGCGTTAGAATTTGGAGAAGGGGGATTTTTGAGTTTAGAGGACCACTGTGGAAGACAATAGCAAATAATATGGTGTTCTTAATTTATTTATTTATTTGTTTAATTTTTTTTTTATTTTTTTTCAGTTTTAGTGTTCTATGTTGACGTGTCATTCTCTTATTGGAAGATATGAAAGACATGGTTTATGCCAGGACCCTATAGAAGTTAATCTCTTTGAGTATAACTTATATTCGGTGGTGGCAAAAACCAAGACCTTTCTACCCACCAATAAAAGGTCGACATATCAGCATGGAACAAAAAAAAAAACACAAAAAAGTAAGTGTACGTTGGCAAAACACCGGATCATTCCTCCTTCTTTCACTCTTTGTCTTTAGAAAAAAAAAAAAAACAAACAAACAAACAAAAACAAAAAAATCCTCCCAACCACTGCCCACACGGCCATGCCGGACACCTATGGCTCTGAAGACCCCCGATATTCTGGGCAAAATGCTCCTTGGTGTCCTGAGATCAACAACTCCACGGCCGGACCGGGGCTTTTCATGTGACGTGGAGGCGTTGGAACTCAAAGGAGAAGACAACAACGCGACGGAGCCGAACAAAGTAGGTAGTCCTTGGATGGGAAGGATTGACTCTTCTTGGACCCAAAGTTGGCCGAGGATGGCCGCGCGGCCACCTCTGGTCCATGGGGCAGCCGTGTGGCCATCCCCGGGGTCTGGGGGTGGCCTTTGGGCCAACCCTGGATCCATCTAAGGCTGGCCCGATCGCCACCCAGGCCCTGCGCGGCCACTGGGGGGTGGCTGTGCGGCTACCCCTGGTCCATGGGGCGGCTGCGTGGCCACCCCCAGGGTCTGGGTTGGCTTGAACCTGGGGGTGACCTTCGGGCCAACCCTTCTATCTGGGTGTCACTCATCGTCAGACCAGGTCAACTTCGACTCCACCAGCCGGCCCATTGGTGGCGACTCTAGTTGTGGTGGCAGCGGTGGTGGGTTGGGTTGGGTAGGTGGTGATGGAGAATGGGGATGGGTTTCAACGGGTTGGGTGTATGAATTTGGTGTTTTCACCTTAGAGTGCTTTGGTGTGCTACACTGACGTGTTGAGTGCTTATTGGTGGGCAAAAAACTCTTGTTTTCTGCCATGACCGTATAGAATGGGCTTTCAATCTTTTTCAATATTGATGCGCTTGGTTTGCCATAAGAGAAAAGAGAAAGAAATGAAAATAATTCAAGATTTATCCGAATTTATTTTCTCATGTGATCAAAAGTATATCAAATGGAGGCTGGAACTAGGGGTGGGCAAAACCCGCTCGCACCAGCAAATCTGCCCCGCCCCGCCCCTCCCCGAGTTGTACGGATATTAGGTTATTTTTGTAACTTGCGTGTACAAATTATTCATACCCGTAAGTCACAGGGCGGATTGCGAAAAATTGGATTTCCCAATCCGCAAAGCCGCCCCACCCCGATATCCTCATTTAACCACGCAGCGTCATCCTGTCTTTCAAATGAAATGAATACTATTCATTTAATGATTAGAATTTAAAATTAATGCATCTAATGATATGCATGATTTCATATTATTTAAACTTTTAAAAGAAGTGTCAATATTAATTTCATATACACCATTAAATACATCAATTTTAAATCTTGACCTTTTATTTGAATTGGATAATATCTATGAAATGAATAGGATCCTATTTCAAAAAAATAAAAATGAGTGCAACATTTCTCAACTTCAACTTTTGTTTCTTTCTTCCTCTGTCGGTGGGTTTTGAAAGATGCTTTATATTTTATTTGGTTTCGCATAGAGGAATGAGTGAAAAAGTAGAAAAGGAAAACGGAGGTAAGAAAATTATGAATATTGTGGGGTGGAAAAAAAAAAAACCTTTTTAACTTTGAAATATACAATTTCACAACATCCCCTAAAATAATTCTTTCCTCGCTGTTTCCGTCGGTTTTACGAAGGAAAAGAAAATCCACCTAAATCTTTTTCCCCTTCAAATTTGAACACCTTTAATCGTCATGGAAAATTCACCAAAGAGAACTTTTTTTTTTATTTTTTGGATGAATTCGAGTGTATAATATTGAAGCCTAGTAACGGAAAATTGAATAAAAAAGGCATCCTAGCCATTGAAAAAGAGATGAAAATGGCAATCCATGTACAATCTGGCATGGGAGGGGAGCCTTGATCAACACCTACACTTTCTAAAGCTAAACAGTTTATCTCTTCATCAATTCTATAGATACTTTACAAGAAAGTTCTATAACTTCTTGCTTTGTGTCCAAATGAAGGAAATAAGAGAATGAATTACGTGATAAAAATGATAATATGATGGGGGACAACCAACCTATATCCATACAGCATTCCTCTTTTACTTTAAGAAATGGCTTACATTCATAAATCATCAAGCTTCAGCAGTGATGGTTCTTCAAAATCATGGAAAAGCATGAGAGCTTCGTCAAGCTCCCGCAGCGATGATTCCAGGACAAACGTGACACTTCTTTGTCGATTACGTCTTTCCTCAAGGGACATAACTTGTTTGTCTGCTGG
This sequence comes from Alnus glutinosa, assembly GCF_958979055.1. NCBI lineage: Eukaryota > Viridiplantae > Streptophyta > Magnoliopsida > Fagales > Betulaceae > Alnus > Alnus glutinosa. Next base: position 22,170,766 of record NC_084887.1, read on the forward strand.
GAGGTTTATAAGCTGGAAGAGGGTTTTGCATAGCAAATCATTAAATACATGCAAATATCAAATAAAGGTGCAACAAGGTGAAGAGGGTGCAGTCGATTCAACAACTTAATTTTATAGAGGAATTTGAAGATCCAAAGACACAATGAAGTGATTTTTAAAATCCAAATGCAACAATGTCAAAAGAAAAAGACAATGCCATTCAGGAGAAAATCTTAGCCTCTATTTGGCCCCCATCATTTACTATTGTAACCACCCAACTGTCTTGGTACGAAAATTTTCAAATGATGGAATAACAGGCATTGACAAACATTAGGGTGTAAACACCAGTCTATGCAAAAAAAGACCCCATTATTCTAACGGTTAAGTCCAGTTGTGATATAAAATAAGCAATATCCTCTAACCCGTACATACACAGTGAGTGGTTAAATTGTTTGCACTGAGTGAAACAACTAACATTAACAAAATTAAGATGCGCAGACCGTTCATTGTCCAGAACAGATTCAACTACAAGTTTACAGTCAACGACTCTATTATTCTCAATGTTCATATTCATGTTCTGTCCCCTTTGCAAACTGAATACACCAGAAACCATTATTTGCAGAATTTTGTTTTTGGCAGAAGCAGAAAATAGAAAACAACCAAATATAGAGAAGATATTAAAACAGAAAACGCAATGACAACTGTTCCCCCCTGCTGCCAGAGCAATTTATGCAAATGAATAAGAAAAAATTCGCAAAAGTATCTGAATTCAAGATGTTTATAACCTAACTCACCGCAAAAAAAATTAAAAAATAAATAATAATAATAATAATAATATTACAAACTAAATTTTGAACCTTCTCATAAAAATAATCATATTGCAGCATTTGAGGTTCAACATGACAGGCCAATTTAAATTGAACATCAATCAATTCGATTTATAGGTCCATCGGGTAGTTAAATAGCCATAGACCCATATACCTCAATAAGGAACTCCTTGCTATATGCATGTACTGTGAACCTAGTTGTATGAGCCCTTCCTCAGAAAAATTACCACTTCCGAAAAAGAATTTGACAAGGAAAAAACAAAGGTATATATAGAAACTCATTCAAAGAAAGGCACCCAAGAGGATTAGCAATCATATTCAACAAACCTCTTTTCCCTTTTCCCGCTCATAAGCCACTCGTTGACTCAAGTTTAAAGCAGCATGGAATAACTCATCTAGTACATGTTCCTGTAGACAGGGCTTATTTACTTTCCACAACAATAATTTTGATTGTCTAGCTCCCGTGACAGTTAATTTCTGCAAGGAGAATTAAACATTATCATAAAAGAACTACAAACTCTTTTTTTTATTGAAAAGTAAACAATATTTATTAAAAATCAAAGAGCACATACCAAAGTACACAAAAATTATACAAGAAAAACACTTAACCAGAAAAAGAAAATAGGACAAAAAAGTCGTGAAAACTAGAAATATGAAACATTTATAGGCAACCATCCACTAGAAAAGGTATAGAAAAAGAAGGCCGTTAGCTCCGATACCATCCTTTCACTATCTTCAAAGCTCTACTCATTTCTTTATTTCCAAATGTGCCACATCATAAATCGCAGAATCCGGAATCATCTTCCACATAGCCTCACTTTAAGGATTACCAAACTGCCCTCTTCAACAAGCGAGGAGATCTCTCCACGACAAGGCATAACCCACGCTAAATCGAATAACCCAAAAATAGAGTTCTATAAGGCATTAGTTCTCTTACAATGTAGTAAGAGGTGGTCAACGTTCCCCGATCTTCTAACATACAGTATCAATCTACTACAATGATTTTCCACTTTCTTAAGTTGTCCAAAAGCGGCTGACCAAGCGAAGAAAGCCGCTCTCAAAAGAGGCCTTGCTTCGCCAAATAGTACAAACTCCACCAATAATCTGTTTTCTAAACGCATATTACATCCACAAACACATATAGTTGTGTTTTCTCTACATGCGTTGCCCTTGAGAATAATTGAACTACGGTTTTAAGCTTTCCACTAAAGCTACAGATTTTCCTTTCTAAATAAGCTTTAGTTAAAAACTAATTAGGGTTCTTTGTTAAGTAATAACAAAAGGGAGGGAGGGAGGGAGGGAGGGAGGGAGGGAGGGAGGGAGAGAGAGAGAGAGAGAGAGGGTAAGAATTTAAATAACTACGTAATTACTTTGAATCCAACCCCAGCAAAAACTAGAGAAGCCCCAATTCTTTATAGCTAATGGGACGTTTGGATGGAGGTAATCTTCTTTAAAAGATTACATTGTTTGGTTGCACTTAAGTGTAAGAAATCCATATACCCAAGAGAATGTGGTTCCCTCCCAACCCCCTTTTGCAAGGAATGTGGATTCGTTTCTGAAGAGTTGTGAATCCACATTTCCTTGGCCGTATGAATGTTTTCTTTCTTTTAAATGACATACGTTTTCGTTAATGCTAATTAAGAGCAAAAGGAATATGATATTAAAAGAGCTTGAAAGAAACTATTAATTAAGAGATCAATATCTGGCAAACCTTTCACAAGGAATTAGCTAAAGCAAATTACATTATAAGTAGGAAAATGTAACGCATGTGTGCTAGTGTTTCTGTGTGCGCCATCTTTTTATGTAATGGGAGTCGTTCTGAATGTCTATAAGGGGGGTTGCATGGGGCCTAATTAACTGAAAGCCATCATCATTGTAGAAATTTTTACAATGAAAGATGATCTGATATCCGATTATTATCGTGGCACTTTTTTAAGGATTGGGTCTTACATGGCTTCATCTAGTTTTGAAGACTTTTATCCTTTTTCTAATGAAATATAGTCGTGCGATAAATATTTACATGAGAAGTACTATGACACTATGACAAGAAGGCCTACGAGAAAAACTTCCTATAGAGGATGTATAGGCAAGCATTTTTCTTGCAAGCAGCATAATGGAAGCCACTTTTTGGATACTGTGAGGAAGGTGAGAAAGATAGATCAAATGTGATGGACATAGAGATATTTTAGGGAGAATAAACAACTCCAACAAGAATCCTACCATATTTCTAATCATTCCCAAACATGAGAATGATCACATTCTAGAGAATCTAGATTCCGAGGTAACAATCTTGAGAATGTGGATGCCAAGAGGAATGTTAGATTTTGCAAACCAAACGCCATACAAGTGTGTACCCATGATAATATTTTGAGAAAGTGGATGTCAAGAGATAGTGAGAAAGAGGTCATCGAAAAGAATAAAGAAGCAACACCTTTTTGGAAAAAGCCTAGTAAGAAGCACCTACTTGATAATATTTTAAAAAATAAATAAGAAAAAGGGGAAGGAAATTCTACTTAACCCTCCCAAACTGACACTCCTTTGGCAAAGACACCTCCAAATTATCATTTATGATACTTACCTCATTCAAAATATCATTTTGTTGCATTTCACACCTTCCATTAGATTTTGATGTTAAAATGCACGAAAAGTTGCACATGTGACCCGAATGTGCTATTTTTTACTTGAAATACCTATATTACCCTTTTGTTACCTTCACTTTTTTTATTTGATTTTTTTGTTAGGAGGACCATTTGGGCATTTCAAGTCAAAATTTTGCATGTGCAACTTTCCATCAATTTTAACACCAAAATCTAAGGGATGATGTAAATTGCAACGAAATGGTAAATTGAATGAAGCAAATGCTGAAAATTGAAGTTTGGAGGTGTCTTTGCAAAAGAGATATCAATTTCGGCGAGTTAAGTGTAATTCAACCGAAGAAATCCAAATTTAAGTAAGAGTAGGTGTAAGAAAAAAAGAATGAGCATGCCATGAAGATTCAGAGGAGAAATTTTAGTAGCAATCCAAGTTTGTTAGCATGATGACTTCACAAAAAAGAAATCCTGATAAGAGCAACTCACATTAAAATTTTAAAAAATAAATAAATAAATAAGTCAAGCAAGCCTTTAGAAAGTCAAGCATTAAGGACTTCTAGATAGTTTTACTATTTATAATATAATATTAATATGTGTGTCCACGCGCAAAATATGACAGTTGTTTACCTCCATTTGCAAGTACTCATCATTCCACATCTTATAAAGAATCATGGGTGCATCCTTCTTTTCAACAAATGTGGTATCTGAAATCTACATTAAAAAAATGATTTGACTGAATATCATACCAAACATATTCTGACTTATCTGAACAACTTTCTCTGAAAAGCAATTGCTCCAACAAAGGCCATGGAGAAAATAAAGATGACTGGAAAAGAAAAATTGTTTCAAGGAAAGAGCGAAAACATAAAGTGCACCACATATGGAACAGAGATCAAATCATATTAAGCAAGTAAAATGAATCAATCTCAGTATGTTTCCTGCTATCCCACTCTTAATCTCATGCAATGAGAGCCTTGGACAACATGGAGTAAAAAAGCAAAATGTGCATCAAGTAAGCCATGAGATATTATTTGTAAAATGGCCCCATTGAGGCCCATATCGCTTATAGAGCCAATTCCTATAATTATGAAACCCATATGAGATATGGAGGAATAGGCGATTCTTTTTTTTAAATTACGTTGACCGGGAGATGCTGAAGCTGCATAGATTATTTGAATTGTGCCTACTATAATCAACCAGGGGGCAAATAGAGAATGAGCGCGGGGCAATAATTCCATATTGATCCGAACCAATCTAGTTTAGAGTGTAGACACCAATCTCCTACAATATCAACATTGTAAGCTAAGATCACATTTTTTGAATTGAGAATGCAGAAAACTATTTTGTCAAGTGCACTCTTCTCCAGAAATGGTTTCTCAATTTTATTGCGCAATTTTGAGATAAAGTTTGTCACATCCAACATGACTCAGCTTAATAAGTGAAGGATTTGAATGGCTCAACCTCTGCAAGAATTCCTATAAGCAACAAAGATGTAGGTAGAAACACCATTTTTTTTTTTTTGATAAGTAAATGAAATTTTATAAAAGCGTAAGGCGCCCCTCTAAGTACACTGGAAGTATACACAAGGAAACGCCTAAGAAGGCAAAGAAAAACGAACAAAAAAATCAGAAAAGCTAATACACACGGGAGACAAAAAAGCCTCCATCCAAAAATACAACGTATGAAAAAACGAAGCAACAAAATTCTCCATGGAATTCTCCAAGTCTTCAAAACACCTAAAATTTCTCTCCTTCCAAACACACCAAAGAATGCAAATAGGCACCATCTTCCAAACTACAGCACTCCTTGACCTACCCGCCTTCCACCAACATGCGAATAAATCGACAACTCTCCTAGGCATAACCCAAGACATACCAAACCTAGAAAAGACATGATTCCACAAAGTAGTAGCCACATCACAATGAAGAAGAAGATGGTCTACAGTTTCCCGTCTCTTTTGCACAAGTAGCATCTATCCACAATGATGATCTTTCGCTTCCTGAGATTATCCGTTGTAAGAATCTTTCCAAAGGCTGCCGACCACGCGAAGAACGCCGCCCTCGAAGAGCCTGAGTTCTCCACACACTCTTCCAAGGGAAATGACTGCCCTCACAGCCGGCTAAGGAGCTGAAATAGAACTTAACCTTGAACACCCCTTTCTTGGAAGGGACCCACCTAAGCCTATCAACACGATCTCTACTCACCCTGGCTAAATGCAACACATGAAAGAAGGATGCAAAGACACCCACTTCCCAGTCATGTGCCTCTCTAACAAAGCTCACATTTCACTGGATAGAGCTGCCCAAAACCTCCATATTATCCGCAACGAAAGCATCCTTCATTCGAGCTATACCAGAAAGAATAGGAAATGCTTCCTTCAACACCCTATCCCCGCACCACAGATCATGCCAAAATTTTGCCCTAACCCCATCCCCCAACTCCAATCTAGAGAGACCAGAGAAAATCCTCCACCTTTTCCTGATATTCTTCCACAGCCCCACCCCATGAGCACCTACCGGCTTGCGTGAACACCATCCACCCCACAAACTACCAAACTTGGCATCCACCGCAACTCTCCACCAAGCTTCTCTCTCTATCCTATACCGCCACAACCATTTACCTAACAAAGCATGGTTGAACAACAACAAATTCCAAATACCCAACCCTCCATCTGAAATTGGGGAACAAACTTTCGACCACCTCACCAAGTGAATTTTAGATTCTTCACCCAATCCACCCCAAAGAAAATCTCGTTGAAGCTTCTCTAAACGAGCAGCAACACTCCTCGGGAGATGGAACAGAGACAAAAAGTAAGTAGGCACATTGGCAAGGGTACTCTTAATAAGGGTTACTCTACCACCCTTAGAGAGATACATCATTTTCCAACTAGCCAAACGATGTTCAATCTTCTCAACAACCCCGTCCCAAATATGAGTGGACTTATAGGAAGCCCCCAAAGGAAGACCAAGATACTTAACCGGCAAAGTGGCAAACCACACCCTAAAATGTCGGCTAGCCTTTCCGCTTGATCAACATGCCCCACTGGAATTAAATTTGACTTTGTCAAATTAACCTTCAGACCCGAAGCTGCTTCAAATAGGAGGAAGAGACTCCGCAGATTACGCAACTGAGAAGAATGAGCACTACAAAAAATCAGAGTATCATCTGCAAATAGAATATGCGAAAAATCTACGTCACCTATTTTAAATCCATCCAACAAACCCCCCCTAACTGCAGCGAGATTATACAGCTCAAGGCTTCCATCACAAAAACAAACAAAAGGGGTGACAAAGGATCCCCTTGTCTCAGTCCTCGGGAGCTACTGAAAAAACCAAAAGGGGAGCCATTGATTAACACCGAAAACCGCACAGTTGAGATACAAGGAGTGATCCACCTACACCACTTTTCCCCAAAGCCACACCTCCTCAACATATACAAAAGAAAATCCCAGTTAACATGATCGTATGCTTTCTCCAAGTCCATCTTGCAAATGATGCCTGGCACCCCCGATCTAAGCCTACTATCAATACATTCATTAGCAATAAGAATCGGATCAAGAATCTGCCTCCCTTCGATGAAAGAGCTCTGAGATTTGGAAATGACCTTCTCCAAGACTGACTTCAATCCCTTTGCTAGAACTTTAGCAATAATCTTGTATACCTCCCACCAAACTAATAGGCCGGAAATCTTTGATGGAGTTGGCCCCTGGAACCTTCGGAATAAGAGAAATAAACGAAGCATTCAGGCTCTTCTCAAACAAACCTCTGGCATGAAACTCATCAAAAACCTTCATAATGTCCACTCTCACGACATCCCAGCACGCTTGGAAGAAGGCCATAGAAAAGCCATCATGACCCGGTGCCTTATCACCATTCATAGCTGACACTACCTTCTCGACCTCCTCCTCTTCGAACGCTCTCTCCAACCAGCTAGCATCAGAATCTGAAATAGAATCAAAAGAAATACCATCCACCCTAGGCCTCCACCTACTCGGCTCATGAAAGAGCTTTTGGTAGAACTCAACCACATGATCGCCAATATCTGTCTTATTAGAAGTAAGAGTATCTCCAATCCATAAAGAGTCAATAGAGTTGTACCTTCTGTTTGAGTTTGCTATGGAGTGGAAGAATTTAGTACACTTGTCCCCTTCTTTTAACCAAAAGACTGTTGATTTCTGCCGCCAGCTCACCTCCTCCAAAAGAGAACACCTCTCTATCTCTCTGACTATCTCTGTCTTCTTCTGAAGCTCCTCCTCAACTAAAGCCCTACTTCCTTCAATAGCATCAAAAGCCTGAAGATCTTCAAACAACTTCCTCTTGTTCCTATCTACCTTACCAAAAACCTCTTCATTCCAAATCTTCAAATCCTTCTTCAGAGCCTTTAGCTTACAAGCAAAAGCAAAACTAGAGGTACCTTGGAACGAGTAAGAATCCCACCATTGTTTCACCTTCCCCACAAAACCTTCTGCTTTAAGCCACATGTTCTCAAATTTGAAGGACATGTTCCCCCTAGAGAAATCACCACAATCAAGAAGAATCGGAAAGTGGTCTGAATAAAGGCAAGGAAGCCTCTTTTGAGACGACACAGGAATCCGAGCTTCCCAATCAGGGGAGACTAAAAAACGATCAATCCTAGACCAAACAGAGGGATCAAAAGTGCGTGACCAAGTAAAAGCACTCCCAGCGAGAGGAAAATCCATGAGATCCAGCTCAAAGATAAAATCAAACTCTCTTATAGCAGGCCTATTGCCCTCACCAGACCTTTCACTAGGGAAACGAGTAGCATTGAAATCGCCTCCTATACACCACGGCAAGCTTCACCAACTAAGGATCCCAGCCAACTCATCCCAAAGCAGACTCCTATCCATATCAGAATTCGGACCGTAAACACCTGCAAAATCCCAGACGAAACGATCCACTACATTCCTAAAGGAAACTGCAAGAGTGAAATCCCCCAAACACACGTCAACTTTCTCCACCACCCTATTATCCCACATAATCAAAATGCCCCTTGAGGCCCCACTGGAGTCTAGACAACACCAATCGACATGATTGCAGCCCCAGAGACTGCGCACAAAGCTACTCGAAATACCATGAACCTTAGTTTCTTGGAAGCAAATAATATCTGCCTTCCAATCCCTGAGCAAGTTACTAATCCTTAGGCGTTTTTCTCTCTTATTCAGCCCCCTCACATTCCAAGACAGAATTCTTGGCTTCATAACACAACTGGATGCCCTCTCGTCTTCCTTTTCCCACGGCTTGAGCATGAGCCTCTAGCATCGTAGTTAATGGAACACTCCAAATTCTTAACCTCCTTTTTTCCTTTCTTCCCCCACAAGACAGAGCTCCCTCCTCACCTAATAGACTGTCCGCTTCAATAAAAGACAAGAAATCCAGCAATTGTAACTTATGACCCTCGAACGATATCCCTAAAATGGGATAAATCTCATTTGCACGCTGAATGACCCAATCAGAGTAACTTGAGAGATCCTCCTCTGAATTAGTATAGGAATTTAGAGGAGACACCAATCCCACCCTACCCTCTCTTTCCCCCACATCCACGTCCCCGAGAACCTTCCCACTATCTGCCACTGCCTTAGGCTGATCACCCTCTTGAAACACAACCAAATCTGAGCACCCAGTTGGCTGGCTGTATGAGTTCCCCACACCATCCTTTGCCTGCGTAAAAAGATAGTTCTGAAGGGGCTTCAACGGCAACCCCCACCCGTTCAACCCAGAGACAACCAGCTCCCCTGAAAAATTCCCTTGCCAAGCAAATGACCCTCCCCCGACACCTCCTGAGCATGGACCAAAAAGCCTTGACATCCGATCCCTACCTTCAGACACCGCACACAGTATATCTGTCGGCTCTTGAGAAAGATCTGCCAGACCGTTGACCTTGCTCTTACTCACCGCCTAGTTCAACTCCGGTTGTACCCTGGCCGGCGACATGACTTCCATCGACTCGCCAATAGTCACAACAGACATCAGAACCACCGGATCCGAAGAAATCGCAGGACCCACCGGTCCACCCACCGAAAGAGAGTTACCTGAGAGCAAGGACGATCGCAGCACAGCCGGAGGAACACCAGAAGACGTGGACGCCTCTAAATCGTTGGACTGACCCACGTCACTCCTCACCGGCAACCAATCCGAGCTAGAAAGAACTTGAAAATTCGGCTGGGTAATAGCTTTTCCCTTAGGATCAGGCTCAAAACAAGCCTGCTCCTGCTGATCCACACCCCCTAGTTCGCTGAACTGACCCACGTTCACCCTCACCCTTGGCCAGTCCGAGAAAGAATGGGCTTACGAACTTGGCTGGGCTGGATCCACGACCTTAGGATCCATGCCCCTGCCCAACTTCAATTTTTGCCTGAAAACACCTTGGCTTGCGAACTTGGCTGGGCTTGGGCTTAGACCTCCCAACATAACTAGAAAACACACCTGCCTCCAAACCATTCCCACCCAAGGAAGCTTCTACACTTTTAAGCTGAGGTCCCAAAGCATTATCCATCGTACACATGGGACAAGATTTCAAAGACAACTCAGCTATATTTTACACACTGCCCAACAACCCATCCACCTTCTCCAAGCAAGCACCAACGTCTACTTTTAGCTGCAGCAACGTATCTCTTAGGCTGAGAAAATCGATTCTATCACCAAGATGGCAAGTCATGTCAGAAGCCCCATACCCCTTCATAGCAACCTGACCAGCACCGTTTGAAAAAGGAATTTTCGCCAGAAGATTAACCTGAGCTGAAGAAGCTACCAAAGCTATGAACCGTCGTTTGCCCAATACTGAAACTTGTCCAGAATTGGCCGTGGGCAACCTCTCACAGTGCCTTCCCTCCGAGTGTTCCTTTACCCACCTCGGCACCTTAGCTACCGGCTCCGAAACAACACCAAAAGGCTCTTCCAGCGGTGGTGCCGACCTCGCCAGCACCTCTGCATAACTTCTCCTCTTCTCCTTCCCCGCCTGAGCCTTAATATCTACTGCCACTGGTTTGGACCCAGCTCTGAAGAAATCAAAAACCCGCCTTAACTCTGAGCCAAAACGCTCCCAACCTTTACCAGTTTTACCTTCCGGGACGATAATCGAATCACTTCTTTTGTCACCAACGAATTCCTCAACCACCAGAAAACCGCCATGTCTGTTGAAGCACCGTTGCGCAAGAACCCGAGGGAACCATTGAAGAGATTGGTTCCAAAAAACCCGAGAGTCGTCCACTCTAACCAGATCCTCAAAGATTCTCACCAACCAAGCTAGCTCATCCCTAACTAAAAGAATGGACCTCTTCTTCCCTTTCCAGTACTCACGAATACAAACCCCTGTTCGCCTCCCACCACCCGCAACTCAAACTCCTTGGATTCCACCGACCAACTAATCGAAAAACCCATAACTCTTCCTCACAAAGTAAAAACTTAATCTCCTCCAAAGTGCATTTACAAACACCCTTATAAGCAGCAATCAACCTCTAGGTAGAAATTTCATAGCCTTTGCATCCCTTATTTCCTCTCCTAGTTATATTATTGTTAATATTTGTTGTAGTTTGCATAAACGGTTTAGACCAAAAAGGTGGAGGTTATTGTTCTGTTACAGTAGCCTACCACACATCTACATAGGTTTAGGGGAACATTACAATGACCAAAATACCCCAAAGCCCTAATGACTCTTCTAACACTCCCCCTCAAGCTCGAGCATATATATCATATTAGCCCAACTTAGAAGAAACAACCAACCAAAAACACTTAGAAAAACATACTCTAACAGCCCCTTCAAGCTCGAACAACTGAAGCAAACTATACAAAGACTGATTAAAAATTAAAAAAATAATAATAATAAATTAAAAAAAAAAAAAAAAAAACAAGTAAATTTGCTAAAAAAGCTTCAACGCCAGTTGAAAACTTGCCGGAAAACTGCAATGGGCGGTTGGATCTTGCCGAAAAACACCAAGATCAATAGGATCTTGCCGCAAAACACCAAGAGTAGATCGGATCGCCCCGCTAAACACCAAGGTCACTCGGATCTCACCCCACAACACCAAGGCCGGTAGAATCTCATCGAAAAACAACTAACTAGTCAAAAACCATCGCAAAACACTTAGGTAGGTCGGATCTCACCGCAAAACACCAAGGCCGGTCAAGTCTCACCACAAAACGCCAAGGCTAGTAGAATCTCACCGGAAAACAACTAGCCGATCGGAAACCATGCAAAATACCTAGATTGGTCAGATCTCACCGCAAAACACCAAGGCCGGTAGAATCTCACCGGAAAACAACTAACCGGTCAGAAGCCACCGCAAAACACCTAGGCCGGTCGGATCTCACCATGAAACACTAGGGCCAATCGGATCTCGATAACCAAGAATGATCACATTTCTTGTGATCAACCAACAACAACAAACACTTGAATGGGAACTATCCCCTAGAGCAACAAACCCGATGGGTTCTCCATTTAGCCCAATCGAGAGATAAACCACTTGAACCGATGAAGAAAGTACTTGAACGGGCCGAAAAACAATTGAATTGACTGAAAACCCGCTGAACCAGTCAAGAAATAGCAAGAACCAGTGAAAGAATGCGCTGAACCAGAAAGAAAACCACTAAACTGGGTGAAAAACACATTGAACCGGACCTGGAAAGCACTGAACCGGTATTAAAACACACTGAACCGGTATTAAAACATACTGAACCGGTAAGAAAACAAGCTGAACCGGTCACAAAACAGGCAAGAATCGGACTGAACAGGAAGAAAACATTCCAAAATTACCAAGAACCAGCTGTGGAATATGCTGAACCGCCTGAATCAGATCCAAAAGAAAACCGGGATTAAGATATTCCCAATCTGGAAGAGGATAGCCTTATCCCTGTTACAAATCAGGAGCAACCAATAACCAAACAGGTCGCCTTCTCCAACCAACTTGCCGGAAACACTTCAAAACACCACAAAAGTCACCGGATAACTCAAAAAACACCATTAAACGCCACAAATCCACTAGAAAACACCACAAAAGCCGTGGAAACCACGAAAACCACTGTTAAATGCCAGATGTTGCCGGTAAACACCATAGAACTGCTGGAAACTCCTCGGAGACGACTAGACAGCACCGAAAAACACCACAAGTCGCCGGAAAGTAGTCGGAGACAACCAGACAGCACTGGAAAACACTACAAAGTCGCCGGAAAGCCATGAAACTACTAATAATCACCCAAATTTCACCGCAAATTCACTGGATACAGGCAAACGTCACAGCAAATGATCAAAAAGTGAGGCAGACAACTAGGAAAGCAGCAACTGAGGCCATCGAGGGTGAGGCTAGATCTAGGTTCTCTGAGGGTTGCACCCGGTTCAATTCTAGATTCGGTTCTTTCGTTCTCGGCGGCTGTTTCTAGGGTGGATCTAGGTCCATCGTATTCACACGCACCCTTCGCCGGTGGGTGTGTTTTCGATCCAGTGGTCGAGTCTCCTTCCGCCGAGTTGCTTGTGTCAGAGGTCCCGGTTTCACGAGAGCTTGAGAATCCGGTAGTCTCATGGATCGACTTTCCCCCTGCCTAATGGGAGTTTTGCAGATTGGCAGCCCTTCGCCGGTGGGGGTGTTTCTGATCTAGAGGTTGAGTCTCCTTCCACCGAGTTGGCTATGTCAAAGGTCGCGGTTTCACGGGAGCTCGAGAATCCAGCAGTCTCACGGTTCGACTTTCCCCCCTGCCGACTCCGGCGTTATTGTTTTCGGTGTCTCTGGTTGATTCTCACAGGTCTAAGGGGCCATCTTTGGCACCAGTAAGCACTGTTGTTGGGTTTGCTTTTCCTTTTCATAGTAGATTCGGTGGTGCTTGCTTGACCCCTTAGCTCTGTCCCAAGGGGTCTTCTCAACCCTTCTTCGCCCCTTGCTCAAGGGCGGCTAAGTTGGGTGAGAGGCTCTGTTCTACCTCTTTGCCATTGGTTCCTAAGCCTATCCAGAAGTACTATCGGAAGGCTAGGGAAAGCAGATCAGGAAAATTGGATAAGAAATTAGTTGCTGAGTCTATGACAGCATTGAAGTTGCCTGTCATTTTTTCAGCCAAGGAAGCAGCAGTAGAGCTTCCAAAGTTGAATCTTGCAAGGGGGCCGTGAAGGGTTTCACTAAGCCTTCTTCTTTGATGAAGGGCTTCCTTCGGCAGGGGTTTCTCAAACCAAGCCTGGCTGTGAAACCTTCAACTTCTCATACCTCACTTTTAGAGACGGGTGTGTCTTCATCGACTCCGGAAGTTAAGTTGGGGTGGTAGGGATTCCCTCTCCCTTGGGTTGTTGCGTCACCCCAATTGTTGGAAAGGGTAATGATTCAGGGTGAATGGGTTGTCCCAATCTCATAAGTGGCCAGTAAGTTTTGGTCTATATGGGGAGATGATTGCGTGGGAGCAGGGTGATGAGATCTGGGATGGGGAGGTTGGAGATTCCCCTTACCCTTTGGGTGTTCTTCCTCCCAACATGGCATTGGATTGGGAATTGGATCGTGTTTGAAGACGAGGATTCGTCCTTGGTGATTATGGATGCCTTTGAAGAGGACTTTCTTTGAAAAGTTAAGGTTGCACAGCTGAAGACCAAAGGTAAGATGGAGATTTTGAATTTGGTAAGGACCATTAATTATGGTGATGCAAGCACGTCCTCTCAGCATAGGAAAGTCAAGGCTCACGTATTGTAGTAGGGCTCACGTGTTGTAGAAGGGTGTGCTTCTTGAGGGTTCGGGTTTGAGGGCTTTTGATTTTTTAGGGTTTATTGGGTTTATTTCTTTTTGTAAACTTTTTCGTTTTTCGTTTTCTAGTTAGGTGCTCTCTTGCATACTTTCAGCGTACTTAGGGGCGCCTTACACTTTTAGTAAGACAAGCTTATTACTTATAAAAAATAATAAAATAAAGACCAGATTGTGCAAAGCAGAGAAAGAAGAATGGAGGACACACATAACTACACCAGATTCATTAGATGACTTTTTGATAAGTTAAAGGTATGTGTAAGCTGACATCTAGTATGAAAAGCGAAACATATAAATTGCTAGGCAACAAAATCATACCGAGGTAAATAACAACCTAATCTTAGGAAATAGGAATTACAAATCTGCCAAGTCTCTAATTTCTTTTGTTCAATAAATGCATATCATGCATATCTAACATCTCAATGCATAGGGGAAAAGATTGTAACCATGTCCATCACTAAGAGAACACATTGTCAACATAGGAATTTATGTGGAGTGATAGCCAACATAAGATTAGTAATTTTGGGAGACTTGTAGCAGAACTCAAAGAAAATTTATCAATACAAATTCACAATTACCTTATTGGTCTCAACTAGGCAACCAGTTTTTGACAGTAATCTGAACATTTTATAAGCGTCCCTTCCATATCTTTTCAACACAATTGACTCCACCTGCAGTATAGAAAATGTAAGACATCTTTTAGTGACTGAAACATGAATTTTCATCTATTGAAACAACACTTGTCAAGAAACCTCATCATTCTTTGCTAATTCGACAATTTTCTTCAAATCTGTAGAAGAAATATGAATGCGTCAATAGAAACCAAATAATACAAAAATCAACTAAAGATAAAGATTGAGTGAACTCATTAATATGGCAACACCTTATACTACAAAGATATAAAGACTAAAATTAAACAGGGAATAGGTTACCAATACTATATGATTCATCTGTCCCTCTTGCAGAGGATGAACAACCCAACTGGACAAGGGAAGCTCTGACACGGTCTAAGGTCATACCACGCCCTTCTTCACTCTTCATTACCTCTTCAAAAATGGTATTCAGTGACAAGGGAACTGCAACATGTAATACAAAGTATATGCTACCGAGTTAGCATGAGAAAATGTCATCGAGGGAATGGAAGATTAGTGAATCATTTCACTTGTTTTCATTTTATATTTTCTCTGCCGTGTTTTGTGTTATGACTTCTAGGGAAAGAAAGCACATTTTAGAAAATGCATTCAAAAAGACAACAAATAATGCATATGAGCACCAAAGAAAAATAAAGGCATTGAATTGGCTCAATACAAGCAACTACATCAAGAAAAAGTGAGCTGAATTTGAAAGAAAGAAATCGCATTAACTACAACACACAAAAGTTTAGTTCACATAACTAATGCTGGATACAACACAGATGTTTAAGGGTGAACTACTACGGTGAAATACTAATTGAAAGGCCACTTCATTAAACCTAAAACTATGACATACAATCTATCGAAGAGGGAGCTGAATCCTCCTCCAATCTGTGATTTGACTATAGTAACTGGTTTTTTTTTTTTAATTTCAAAATGAAAGTACTGTATAGAGAGGTTCAATTTATTAGCACAAGATAAATCACACAGATAGAGAGAAATTAGCATTTTATATAAAATACCATTCAGGCAATATTTCCAAAGGAGTTGCAAATCGATCCACGGGTTCACCAATCATTGATGGTTCTAGAACCGCTAAGCCTACGTTACATGCAATAGTGCCTGGAATTACTACTATATTTATATATATATAATGTAATACCCAAGAAATAATTTTGGTATTTGTATGCGTTTTGTTGGAAAATAATACACTAAGAAGATTTAGAAATGTCCCAAACATTTGCATGAAGTCAAAATTGGTCAAAACGAGCCTTAAGAAAAGATGGAGAAAACATTGTTCAATGTGCTCCTCTGCTATGTCGTTTGGATGAGTTGCCCAGTGTTCTCGTATGCAATTAGCATTCGTACGGGGTTGCGTACGAGGTGGTTAGGAAGGCTTGTCTACAATTGCATACAGACGAGATTGCGTATGAGGTTAGATACGAGATGCTCGTTTGCAATTGGTTCGAACAAGCCTTCAGTCGAGGTATCGGCAGAGTTGCTCCTCAGGAGTCTCAATCGTATGAGTTTGTTGAAGAAGTCCCTTCTCTTTCGTACGAGTCGCGATAATATATATATATACCAAACACGCGATTTCAACTCATTTGACCCATTCTCTCTCTCTCTTCACGTCTCACTCATTTCCCTCTAGTTTTTGAACCCTAAGTTTAGGTAATGATTCAATAAGGTTTCTAAAGCCAAATCTAATACCGAAAACGTGATTCTCAGTTTTGGAACTCCATTTTCACCAATTGATTTGAAGTAAATCTCTAAACCCTATATTTTCCCTGTGTTGGGTTAATTTTTGGGGTTGATGCGTAATCTCTCAAATTTCTTTAAGGATTTTGTGTTTAGAGGAGTTCTAAACGTTACCTAAGTTACGGGTAGGAGTTTCGTGGTGCGAAACATCAATTTCATCGTTGATTAAGGTAAGAGTTAAACCCTAACTTTTGTGAAATTGTGTAAATTGGGAATTTTTTGTTGTAAACCCTAGAGTCTCTCTATGGGTTGGCTAAAATAGTCAATGGGCAGTGAAGTAAAACTTTAGATTACTATGGATTGTTGTAGGAGAATAATACTAGATAGTGTTCAAGTGTTATTGTGTATGTCTAGAGTTAAAGTATACGTGTGAGTGGGTTTTAATGATATTTTGCAATGTGACATTGCAGTGTTAAGCTTGAGTTGGGAATCCCTCTCAATCGTCAAAGCGGATACCGATAAGTATATTACTTACTGAGGATGCTACTACGTTTTCAATGATTTACTGTTGTAATGTTTCGTTAGCATATTTTTTACTGAGCAAAGAACATTTTTTTTTTAATGTTTTAAAAGCATGTTATATGAGATTTATTTGAGCCGTATATTTTGTGAAGTAACATGACTATTTGATTTCGATTACATTGACTATCTTGAGAAATGTGTTAAGTGATGCGTTGGGAAATGTCTTGAGCAATGAGATAAAGATAAATGTTTATGATGTTTTCCCACTTAGATGGTTCGAATGTGCATGCTTCCAAGCAAAAGATTGGAATGTGGACATATTAACACAGCTAAGGCACTATGTGTTTGAGAACTGATGTTGAGCATAAGATGATTGTGAAGAAAAGATTGTTTGGTTTTATAGTTTTGTTATGATGTTGCATTGGATGCCTGAATGTGATTAAACTATTAATGAGTAAAGAGAATGAGTTAAAAATGTTGAGATGAGTTTGAGTAACGACAGTTGACCCACATGGAAGAAAGTTCTTGGTAGTAGTAATGCCCCCGTATTAACAAGAAGCTGAAGGGGTGATGCCCCCAGTGCTGATCGACAAAGAAGAAAGTTCCTAGTGGGAGTGATGCCCCCATGTCAACATAGAGAGGATGTAAAGAGTTAAAGAATAAGGAAGAGTGCATTGCATGAGCATTTAAGAGATATCTTGATGTTTATGAGTTGTTTTCTTGCTTAGATATGCTAGTATGTATGTGTTTCGCTCATGGTATGTGAAATGCATGTATATGTGTAACTAAGTTAGATGATGTAATGGATGAGTAAATGAAAGTTACGAGATTTCTGTGTTTTGAACGGACTGTTTATTTCATTGGCTATGGATTTATGTGACAAAATCCACATTTTTGGAAACCCTATTGTAGCCGATGTTATAAACTCTTGTAGAAATATATTGTATAAAAGGCAGCTCATTGACAAAGTCTGTGGACTCTTAAATCCAACTATGTTATTGTGGTAACCCCACAATCGCTTAGATATCATAGTTGTGGGTGACGAGAATGAAGATGATGACCTAGTAGCCATGTACTTGGGTTCTAATGGTGGGAGCGACTAGATGTCTTGAGTTCTATGGACTAGTTCCTCTAGTCTACCCTTTTGTGTACATCATTTTTTCTTTTTTTGTATATACTCTTATGATATATTTGGTATTATTACGTTTATGGCACCCATGTCTAAACAACGTATTTTGTTATGTAAGGGTATGAAGTAGACTTTTATTAATATAGATGTCAGTTACGTGTATGGTTTAGATGCTATTGTTCACAACAACAAAAAAATGTGTTGTTTCCGCGGCAAGCTATAGAACTCTAATGTTATTATGAGTTCATGTATATGACATGTAATGTAATATTATTGTGCCGATTTGGCCCTTGTTATAAAGGGGCAAGGCCCAAGTCGCCACATATGAATATTGTGACGGCCTAGACCTATGAAGTTTTACAAAAGTGTTGTTCCCATGCTCCCACTTCCACTCTCCCAAATGTATCCTAGATCTCAACCTTAAAATGCTTGGGCTTTCATAACAACTTGGACTACCGAAATAAAGCAACCTAAGCTAAAGTTATTTAAGGTGAGTTTAAGTCTAGGCATGTATCATTTAGCAACCCTAGCAAAAGGTTTTGTCCAAGCAACTTCTTATTATTTAGAGAAAAGTCCATGTACCCACCTCAAACTACCACCCAATTAAACGGGTGGTCGTCGGATCACCTCAGGTATTTGGGGGGTGGCTGATCCACCACCCCAAGGTGTTAGGGGTGGTTCGGCCACCCCATGGTTTTTTTTTTTATTGCTTTTTTTACTTTTTTTTTAAAAATCTAGATTTTTTATTTTTATCAAGGGTATTTTTGACATTAGAATGGACATTGACAATTGGGTGGTAGTTTGATGGGAGTATGTAGACTTTTCCCTATTATTTACTACTACTGACTCATAAACTTAAAATACTAGATCCCCAAATGTTCCTCCTTTATTTAGACTTGCCAATTAATTACTAGTTATAAATTCTTCAAATGTTTGAAGACCCCAATCTGACACCTGTAGTGATTAGATCTTTCTTGGGGGTAGAGGTCATAACTATGTCATTCCTACAAGTGACTCCCCATTTAGGATTGGAAGAAAAGGTATATGATGCCTTCAAGATCAAATACAAGTCCCACACACACATATATGTATGTATCTATGTATACATATGTATCAATCAATTGAAATATAATGTTAACAACACAGGATAAATAAAAATATAAAGAAAAGGGATTCAAATTCATTAAGCAATTGTCTAAAATTTCAGTTTACCAGACTTTTCTGTTTTCACCTTTTTTCTCTAAACTTCTTGTTGCCTCCAGCATTGCTCTTAAGACAATTGAAGCTCCATCATCCAGGCGTGTTCTCACGTTCTCAATGCAAGCCTAGAATGTATGGGCAGAATTATGTACACCACATTATTTCAATGATATCCAGGACGCTAATGTAAATACAATAAAAAGAAGTTTAAACATTCCATCTCACATAAAAAAACATATCTGCTTATCAAATGGAATAAAATGGAAACCCTTTAAGCATTGAGAAAAATCAAAGATAGAAAGGAAAAGGAACAATTTCATTCATCTGAAGATATAAAAGAACACGTAGAAGAGGAATTACAAGATGCAAAATAACATGAGAGAGAGAGAACAATGTACCAACCTTATGCCTCAGACGACGCATAAATTCCTCAAAATTGGCACGCAAAAGTACTTCCTCCTCTTCAGCTGCAGATTCTCTATCTAACTCCAAAGGGTCAGGCTTGCGCTATAAAATGAGAAGACAGCAATTAGCATACGAGTAACCCTGGGAACTTGAAATGACAATCCTCATACCAACCTTTCCTCCAACACTCATGCTAGAGGACGCATTTGTACTTGTTTCTCTGCTGACGTTAGATCCAGTATACATTATAATTGAAAATCTTTGTGCTTCCATAGGAGCTGCTGCTTCTAGAACACGTTGTTCTATTGTCTCTGATTCTTCATTTCTCTGTCAGCATTTATTTAGAATAAAATGTTGTATAAGGATCCATGTGATAGATTACACACTTTTGTTTTTTTTTTATAAGTAACCAAAATATCATAAAAAGCATAAAGCGCCTCAAGTACATAAGAAGTATATAATATAAAACACCTAGCTAGCTAGAAGGGAGGAAGGAAAAAAAAAACAAGGAAATCATGATAACTGAGAACCAAAGGAGAAATAAATGCAGTTGTCCAAAAATAAAGAGTATAGAAGAAAAAAAAGACTCCAGCTCTTCCAACTTCTTTTCACGGACTTCAAAATTTCTATAGTTTATTTCCCTCCGAATGCACCACAAGAGGCAAGGAGACATCATCTTCCACACAACACTCCGAGTGCTACCAGCAATCCACCAACAAACAAGCAAACAAATTGACTACTCGGCTAGGCATAACCCAAGATAGCCCAAAATGCTTGAAAAAACTATTCCATAAAGCACAAGCAACCTCACAATGGAGAAGAAGATGGTCCACAAACTCCCCATTTTACTTATTCAAGATTACTTTATTTTCATTTTCTTTTTATGTTTATGATAAGTTGTACCATTTTATTTATTATGAGTACGTAGATTACATACTCAAAACAATGACGGTGCAATATGATCACCAAGAGGTAAATCAAAATAACCCTAAAATCAAAGGCTTTCTTCTACAATACCCTTTACCAATGGATGGCTGCCTAGAGTGTTTTCATATTTCTAGTTTTCATGACTTTTTCTTTTTTCTTTTTTCCTTTTCTAGTTAGGTGTTTCTCTTATACAGTACCAATGTACTTGGGTGCACTTTTCATGAAATTTTTACTTATAAAACAAATTAACATAAATTCATTCCATGGGAAAATGGGGGGCCACATAGTGTGCAAAGCGCATGATATAAAAATCTGACCTCGAACGTTTGCTTTTCAAAAGGGATCCAACATAATTGTATCCCCGCCACCTTGCCTCAACCTAAGAGAATACAAGAGATCAGAGAAGAAAGTGATCATGTCTACCCCCCAATCATGCACTAGTTTGGTAAGAAACATTCCACTAAAGATTTCCCTTAGAAAACTGCATATGATCTGCCACCAAAGCCTCTTTACAACAAGCAATACTAAACAATTCCAGAAAGTTGCCTTGAATGGATGATCCCCACACCCACAATCATGCCAATACCTGATCTTAGACCCATATCTCACCTCATATCTAACAAATCTAGAAATAAAGAAAAAATAAATAAAACTCACGCTCATCCTTTCGGGCCCAACAAACTTATTGGAACACCATCCTCCCCTCATGCTATCATATTGGTTTCCAGAGAATTCAATGAGACCAGTTTTAGAGTTAAATGCTTATATGTTCAAATCTCTTTAAGCTTGGATGGCAACATACAATAGTTCTTGTTTTTCTAGTTTTATTGAATCTCTAGACTTGTGTTCTTCTTTTTCTCCCTAATTAGGAGTCTCTCTTGTATACTTTTGTGATAAATGGATTCTCTCTTGTATACTTCTTGTGTACTTGAATTTTGCTCCTATGCACTTTCTATTGAAATTGATTTATTTATCAAAAATAAATAAATTCCTCGAGGAGCAAGCTTTGACAACTTTTTAACTTTTTCCATATAGCATCACATTATCCAAAACCAACTCATTTAGAGCATTTTTAGTAGCCTCACCAAATTAGTTTTTTAGCTATTTTGGTGAGCCAATTTGATGAAAACTCTTAAAAACCACTCCCAGCAGCCTCACTATTTTAACCAAAAAAATTTGATGACTGAAATTACTAGTCAAATTAGACCAGGCATTTTCACTCAACAACTCACTCACCAAATTTTGTTTCACATTTCTCTCTCACATGATTAGCACACTTTTTTCCTTTTTTCTCTCATTTTCTTCTCTCATCTCCCATCTCTCACACGATAATGTCCTTATTTCATGGATATAAATGATTTTTTATAAAAATATTATATAGAGAAAAAATAAAGAAATATGAAAAAATTATTATTTAAATGGAATAGTGAATATTGACTAGTTAAAATGGTGAGGCTGCTGGGGGAATTTTAATAAAGTGGCTCATCAGAATAGAAAAAAGTAATTTTTAGTTATTTTGGTGAGTAAAATTTGGTGAGGCTACTAGGAATGCTCTTATGGAACTGTTTTTTTTTTTCATTTTTTTTTTTTTTTTTTGCAAGTAATGGAGATTTTATAAAAAGGCGCAAGGCGCTCCTAAGTATCCAGGCAGTAGACACAGGAAGCACCTAACAAAAATCCAAAGAAAACAACAAAAAATCACAAAACCCAAAGAGCCCTCAAACCCGACAAGCACACCAACCCGAAACCCACAAAACACCAAAAGCCCTTTGACCTGAAACCCACACGAAGCACTCAATGCTACAGCACGTGAGCCTTGCCTTTCCCACACCTAGAGGATAGGCATGTAGTGTAATAGTTTATGGAGCATTCTAAGTTTAACAGCTCCCTTCTACCTCTAGTCTACATGAAAAAGTTTACAATGTTCTGTAGGTCAATATGTTTTGCCCTCTGAAATAAATTGTACAGATAAAATTATTACTCAAAATTTAATTCACAAATTGATTACACCAAAGCCCTCTGCCTGAAACCCACACGAAGCACTCAACGCTACAGCACGTCAGCCTTGCCTTTCCCACACCTAGAGGATAGGCATGTAGTGTAATAGTTTATGGAGCATTCTAAGTTTAACAGCTCCCTTCTACCTATAGTCTACATGAAAAAAGTTTACAATGTTCTGTAGGTCAATATGTTTTGCCCTCTGAAACAAATTGTACAGCTAAAATTATTACTCAATTTAATTCACAAAATGATCACCTAGCATTTGATAAATTTTATATTGCTGGTACAACTTTGGTATGGAACTCTGCCACTCTACTATAGTTTAGATTGTAATTATCTAGCTAGCTGCATTACGCACAGTTACAATATAGAGTGTTTTGACTTTTTCAAATTATTTTGCAATAAGTTGAATCAAAATTTTTTATCTATCACTGTCCATCACCAAATCTTAAGTATAACTGCAACACATCCCAACTGTTGAGAGAGCAGTACTTTCGAAATATAAATTGGTTATCACAATTAATGAGCAATAGCATGCACAATCTACAGATTGAACATGCACATACGCATGCAAACACACAAGTAGTCAACTGCCATTCCTAATTCTGTACAACAGACAATCATCAGCAAGAAAATTTGACAAGAGTCAACAATTACCTTAGCAGACTTAGCACCTCGCTTCTTGGCAGTAGTTTCATCTTTAACTGGTGCGGCAAGAACTGGTTCATGGGTTGGGCAACGTTCAACATAACGGGCAGCCAAAAGTTTAAGAAGGTTTTCTTGTACAATATCTTCACAAATTCCTGAAAAGAATATAAATCAAGTGAAAAACAAAACAAAACTAACGTACTTGCATGACATATATATCCTCTTCATAGCATATTTGGGCACAAATATATATGAGTTGGCACTCAAGATTGAAGCCCCTATACTTTCCACATTGATTGTGCTTCTGAAAGCTTTCAAGTATGTTTGTTAATGTGTCTTGGGAGTAATTTTTGTTTTTGATTTGAAAAAGTGTTTTAATGTGACAGGTGAAAATAAGTTGGAAGTGTTTTATGCTTTGGGTTATAACAATCTAAAGAAAGCGTTAGCCAAATCTGAGCTATCATTCTAACAGAACTAGTCAAGCATTTGGAGTTCCTAAAATCACTTATAAAGCTAAATCTCACCACCAATGTTGAACTTAGCACCCATAAATGCCTTTATAATCAACTCACTTTATGTGGGCTATTTATCTTCCTAATGTAGGATTGGGTTGTTACGATATCCCTCCTGAAATCTCTGACGTCCTCGTCAAGGACCACGTCATACAGTAATCCAGTATCACACGGCGTTATTAAGTTACTCTAATACCATTTAACTAAGCCAATGAGAGCACTAGCCATATTTGTACTATCACTTCAAAATGATTAGTCAAGCAATTGAAACAGAAAAATAAATAAATAAATTATTTTAAAAAAAAAGAAGTTAGAAAGGGAGACATTTCCATATATGCAGAAAATAAACGACACAGAAAAAGCATAGGGATTTTAGAGTGTAATAGCGCAAAGAGTGCTGTAATTGTAAGGATGCATTGTAGTGAATTTATTCATGCAAAGAAATGCCAACTTATGCTTGAACCATTCACAAATGTGTTTCTAATAATAAGCAGGCTCCAGCCTCATCTCACCCTGCCCAAATGGATTTGGTTCAAGTGAACAAGCAGTTGGTCCTTTTACTACATGAAAAAGTACCATATTAACCCATAAATGGACACAAAAATTGAAAGTCTTCTGCTGATTTCATGCATGCATTGTTTATGGGCACCGGTATCAGGGTAAGTATAACCTACAAGATGGTTTTCCCAGTTGAACATTGAATCTTCTCTTATATATAAAAATATTTCTCTCAACCTCTGCTAAGCGCAACGTCCTCAACAAGCTCTCTATTTTCTGCTTTTCCATCTAAATCTTATTTTCGTTTGCATTCTAACTTGGTATATTTTGACAGTTCGCCCCACTTCTATGCTTATCCAGACATCTGCAATCGACCATCCACATCAATATCTAGGAAATTAGCCACAAAAAGATACCAAAAAATTGCTCCAAGGGAAGGGGGCAGTGATAATTTTTTAGGACAGCAATCCACCAATCTTCATTACATAATACGCATTGTATTGCATCTATCTAATAACCTTTTTTTCATAAGCACACATCTATTTGAATAATTAAAATATATTATATATTCCAAAGTCCCTATGGTAGCCCCAAAACTGATTAAGACTACTCTGATAGCTATGCAGAACTATTCAAATTTGATTTTTTAAGGTGAACTGATCTACACATAGACAACAAAGACATATCATTTGCTAAATTATCGTTATTCCTTGCACCTTTGCCCCTTGACTGTCTAAAGATCAGATGTTGTTAAGAGATTCTTATTGCTAGCTCATGGAGTGTTATTCATCATAAAGTAGCTAAAAAGATTAAATGTATAAAATTATTGAAGCTTTTTAGGCACCAACTCCATCCAAAGATCACTTGTCTTTAAATCACCCTACAGCAACCATAATGTTCAATATTACAAATATGATTCAACATCAGTTTGACTTGCACCAAGAAACAATATAAAGATAAACAGAGCAGAAAGAAAACAATACCACCAGTATATTTATGTATTATATTTTTACCTAAGATAGAAGCAGAATACTAAATAAAATAATTCAAACAATCACAAGGGACTCACCTTCTCTTTTACTTGATTTCTCTCTTTCTACCATTTGCTTCAGTGTAAGCCTACCATGCTGAAGCAAACCCTCAAAAAGTTCTTTACACTGGACAAACAATGAAAAAAAATTAAATAACATAATTTTAACCCCGCTCAAAAACTTAGTAAAACATCAAACCAAAACTAAAAGAACTAACTTCTGCATCAAATTCACCAGAAACAATCTTCAAGAATTTGGAAAACCTCAGGCGATGGAGTACGTTACTAAACAGCGCCATGTACTGGGTATTAGCTTTTGGCCCATCTTCTAAACCATCTGCAAGTACAATTATTCAGATCATTATTTATGAGTTTACTTTACTCTCTCGTTGGTTGCTAAGAAACTTTAGTACTTGTATTTTTCCATTATATTTAGCTAATGAATTGTTATTGACACAAATTGCCGGCATTTCCAAAATGGAATTTCTTGAAACTCAAATTATGTGGAGGTCAAAAACCTGTAATACAAATTTATATCATATTCAGGTCCTTCACTAGGGCAAAGTGACCAGCCAAACTAGTTTTTATCAAGACTCTTGGTTCACTTGCAACCCAAATAATTGAAAACCCTACACCCCAATTCTCAACTTCTATTTATTATCTTTTCCACATTTTCATCGCGACCAAACAACAAAATTACGTCCAATATATAAACTTGTACAGAATAAAGAGATTTTTTTAAAAAAAAAAAAGAAAAAGTTACCTCCAGTTCCCAAATTATTACTTTTTTTTCTACCCCAAGGCAGCTCTCAATCACTTGTGACCACATCTCATGAGGCAAAGATCACCAGTTCGAATCTCCCCTTTCCCTCCCCTTGGGCCAATTACTTATAAATAAAAATTATTACTTTCTTTCCTTTCCCTACATTTTCATGGCAACCAAATCAGCAAAGTCGCCATAAAATAGCTACAATTTTATTTTATTTTTTTATAAATATAGAATAGCTACAATTTAAGGGCTGAAGATGAAAAAATAAATAAATAATTATATGAAATAGAAACAACGAAAAACCCTAAAGCCAACCTCCGTAATATCACTTCCTTTCCTTTTATGCAACATTTTGATGTCCATCAAACCAAAAGCTCAGCATAGGAATTTTTTTTTTTTTTTTTTTTTAATGACAATGAACCCCTCCAAGACAGGACCACTTCGTGTACCCACAAAGACCAATGCCTTACCACTTGAGCCAACTCCTTAGGGTTAAAGCACAGCATAGAGTTGAGTGGGGAAGATAACCTTGTTGCTCGAGAGAGAAAGCTTGAACGCAGTTGTGTTGGATCAAGACGAGGAGGGATCTCTTGACCTGTTGTGGGGTGAGCTCCGTGAACCGAACTATCAGTTGGAAGGTTAGGGGCCCTCTTCGAAGAATATTCTCAAACACTTTCTGCATAGAATTTGGATACAAATATCATAAAATGCAGACACAGAAATAGGTATATGTGGAGATTCAGAGAGAGACAGAGAGTTACAGCGACGACGTTGCCGAACTGGTTGGTCATGAGGTGTACGGCCAACTTGATGCCGGACTGGGTCAACATGGTTGCCTTCTTTCTTCCTCCTCTTCTTCGCAAGAGGGATTTAGAGAATGAGAGCACCAGGAAAGAGAGAGAGGCGCCGAAGAACTCCAAGCTGGGATTGAAACCTTTTCAGGTAAAGATGAGCATCATTTGCCAAAAACACTTCAGCATTAAAAGAAATATGAACCTTTGATAGGACTCCCTGTCGGACAATTGCTCAAGATACAATGAATTAAATGTACAAGAACTGCTATATCCAATAAATTTAATTAAATGCAAGAACTGCTATATCCAAAGATATGCAGATACTACACATATTTCTTATCTCAGGCCACTGCAAACTGAATTATACCCCGACTTCTAATCCACAATAAAGAGGAAACCACACGTTGCGAACCAAACTTGTTTCAATTTCACAGCGGAAAAGAGTAAAATAAACATTTGTCAAAGCTAGAACAGAGAAAAAAAATTAAACACCCAAGTTTCTTGTATAAATACCCCATCATGTAGACAGATTATAATCAAGTAAATACATAGAAATAAAAGTATAGAGAATGACTTCTATACGGTTGTGCTCTCGGTGGCGTTCTTTTGAATGGGGAAATTAGGGAGTTTTGAATGGTGAAAGAAAGATACCGACAATAAATTTAAGAACTTACCGGTGGTGGAGCAGCGGTGGAAGAACTGTTGCTGGGGTTCAGTGGCTGTCGGCGGCGCTCGGAGGGGCAGTGGCTCGGTGGGGTGGGAAGTTGCGTAGTTTTCTATTGAACGGGGAAGGTTTTTTATTTTCCCCCCCACTTATATTCATTGATTTATTTCTTGTTTTGTTTGGGCTAACACGGTCCAGCCCTTCAACTTATCCTGGCCTAATTCATTTGTTTTTTTCCAAGCCCATCTGTAGAAGTCCACGGACCAGAATAAACTACAGGTAGTTT
Organism: Alnus glutinosa; assembly: GCF_958979055.1. Lineage (NCBI taxonomy): Eukaryota > Viridiplantae > Streptophyta > Magnoliopsida > Fagales > Betulaceae > Alnus > Alnus glutinosa. The sequence continues at coordinate 22,198,604 of NC_084887.1, forward strand.
AGGCATCAGGTCACACTTCATAACTAAGCTACAGGTCGTTTAGTGTCTCTCTATCTCCAAAACAAAACAAAAAAAAAAAAAAAAGTTTCCACCATGGCTGAAACCACAGCTTCCGCACCTTCCCCAACTCCTTTCCGAGATCCCAACCATCACCTTTGCCTTCACCATTCCGATCATCTAGGCGTGGTGTTGGTATCCCAACTTCTTAATGGAGAGAATTACCAAATATGAAGTCCAACAATTATTAATGCTCTCAGCGTTCAGAACAAGCTTGGATTTGTTGATAGGAATCATCTCTACATTGGTGACATCCTCCAATGATTTTCTATAATCGAGTCGTTGCAATAATATGGTAAAATCTTGGTTATTAAATTCCATTTCTAATGACATTTGCATTAGTGTTAATTATTGCAATCTTGCTTGTGACATCGATCTGGTTGGATCTTCAAGAATGATTCTTCCAAGTAAATGGCCCTCGTATGTTTCAACTAGAGCAAGACATCAACACACTTGTTCAAAGCACCATGTTAGTGGCCACATACTTCATAAAACTGACGGGGTTATGAAATGAACTATCTACGGATATCACTAATTGAGTAGATCACCTAGAGTCGAACACGATTGAACAAGTAGCAAATAACTCATTATGTTCAACGCTTAAGACACGTGAATTATACTAGGGGTCCTACAAAACGTACATACCTCACAGTAAGATGTTTATATATAGTATGAATATACCATTGCAACCACACGCTTGCATGTGTCCTCCCAGTGTCAATAAATTAAACCCTAGGAAAATTATATTTATGATCACACAAGATATGTCAAATACGCTTTGTTAAGGGGAAAGAGAAAAATAAGTGATCAAGGTTTTCTCTGCATAAGAAAAAGACTGCATCTTATCCCGTATGTTTAACAACAAAATGACAGTATGACGAGAAACTAACTTGTTGTACTAAACTAATTATGCTTCTAATTAAAATATTGATACCATAAACTAATTACCTAGGTAATAGTAATGAGTATGACAGTTAAATAATGAAGATAATTTAAGATAATGATTTAATAAAATAATTCAAACATATGAACATAATATAAAGGAGAATCATTTAGTGAAGATAGAGATGAAGTAATAAACATTCTTACTTGATATATTGATTCAAATAGGAAATAGATACAAGCTTCAAAGCCTTGATGCAGAGGCCGAAAGATACAAAGAAAGGAAAAGGAAAGAAAAGATAGGAAATTTTACAAGATTGAAAGGCTAAGGACAATAGGCACTCAAGTTTTCTCTGAGTTGCGTCTCAAATGACCTCTACCTTTTAGCATATCATACAGGCATTTTATAGGCTAAAATAAAAGGACAATTACAAATATGAACAGTAGTAAATATTCCGCATATCTTTTTTAACAGTAAAAGTAGCAATAATTCAATATTCCGCATGTCTTCTGAACAGTAAAAGCAGCAATAATTCTTAAGTCTTCTGAGCAGCAGTTAATTATTTTGTCTTTTGCGTCGGCGGATGCAAAGCAGTAATAATTCTTGAACATTGATTATTTTTTCTTTTGTGTCGGCGGATGTGAAACTAATAAAGATTCTATATAAAGTCTTCATGTCATAAAATGTTTCTTCAAAAATTCTTCATGTCATAATTTTTCTTCATAAAGTCTGTCATAATGCTTTTTCATAAAGTCTTCATGTCATAATGCTTCATAATTCTAAATCTACATAAGGATCCTGAGAATCTGCATAAGGATCTTGAGAATATCCTGGTAGTACTGATTCATCTTCATCTTCATCATTTGATAATTGAGATAGAATTTCTAGTAGATGTTTTTTGAGCTCATGATTTGAACTGGAGGAAGCTAATTTAGCCTGATTGATGCTTTTCTTTACAAGAAACTGATTTTGAGGCTAGAAATTGTTCCGTACATAATTTAGTAATTTTTGTAATGATATAATCATAGGTATATCTATCCCACCATTTGACTGCAGTAGTGCAAACAATATATCTAATATTATCATTAGGATACTGGGGATTATACACATTATCTTCTGGGGAGAAGAAATTATAATCCTAAGATATTATCCAAGAAATATTAAAATGAAGGAAGAAATAAAGTTCTGGGGGAAATCTATTGAAAGGAGATGGAGAAGGATGAGTCTTTGAATAATCTAAGAATTTGTTGCAAAGAGGAGGTGATAAAATACCAGTTTCTGCTCCAAAGAGCTTCCACCATTGTTCAAACCATAATGGTAATGATTGGATTGGATGAATTCTGTCAAAGATAAAAAAACCAGGAATGTTGATAACGATTATTCTGGAGATAGAATGCATTATACCAAGCTTTTTGAATAATTATAAGTTTGGGGATCAAAAGACTGAGAAAATTTTCTGCCTTGCCAAGGGCTATAATTCCACTGGGCTGGTGAAAGAACATTTTTAATTGTACATTTAGAAAAAGCAATTCTTTTATGTTCTAGATCGAATTTGCAAGAGGTATGAGATAAAATAACTGATCCGGAATCCACTAGGATGAATTCATAAAATTTTTGAGATTTATTTTTCTCTTCTGGCATAAAATCCCATCCTAGTAGGAACACTTTTGTTACTAATTCTCTGGCATTCTTCATATGGTGATACTTAAGTTCTATAGGGAACAATTTTGGCTGGACTGATTTGTATTTATGCAATACTTGGGATGGTTGGGCAAAAGTGGGTATTATTGGTGCGGGACAAGGAGAACTTATACTGTCTGATTTTGAAGAAGAATGATCATTTAAGGAAGATGATGTTGTTTGAGCAAAAGTAGCTAATTTAGATGGTAATGGAGGAAAATTTCCTAGGACAGTGAATTTATTTTGGGTTGGAACAATATTCATGGAGAGAGAAGTGGAGGAAGGATTAGTCGAAGATGATTGCTTATTCATGGCATAATCACCAGGGTTTTGAATTTTTGATCTATCTGGCTTATTCATTTTCCCTGTAAAAATTCACAGGTTAAGAAAGTAGGAACACTATTTGATTCTCCTTTTATATATTCAATTTTGAAATCAAATGAACTTAAAATTGCTTGCCATCTGACAAATATTTGCTTGGAAGCAATATTTTTAACATCTTTTTGTAAAACATCTTTTGCACTTTTACAATCAACACGAACAAGAAATTATTGATTTAAAAGATCATCTTGAAATTTAGGAATGCATAATATAATAGCTAAAATTTCTTTTTTGATAATACTATAATTTTGTTGTGCAGTATTCCATATGTCAGAATGATAACGAACTAATTGTTCTTTTTAATTAGAAGTTCTTTGTTTAAGGATACCTCCAAATCCTATTTCTGAGGCATCTATTTCAACAATTTTGAAAATATTAGGGGCAGGAAGACCTAGGCATGGAAGGACTTTGACATGTTTTTTAATCTGTTTAACAATTTCTGTATGTTGAATAGACTAAAGAGGAGGATTCTTTTGTAATCTCTGATAAATGGGTTTACAAATGATTCTAAGATTCTCATAAGTATCAAAAATATAATTTAAGCTTCCTAGAAATCTCTGTAACTAATTTTTGTCTTTTATTTCATCAGGAAATTTATCTGCAAATTAAAGAGACCTATTAATGGGAGTGATGGTATTTTGAACAATATTGTAACCAAGGAAACGAATATTATTCTAAAATAAATTAATTTTAGTAGGTGAGACTACCAATCCATTATTTTTTATGATTTGGACAAAAGTGTATAAATGTTTCCAATATTGTTCGATAGATTTAGAAAAGATTAAGACATCATCTATATAAACAATAGAGAAATCAACAAAAGGAGTGAAAATATCATTCATAATATTTTAAAATTCCCTGGGAGCATTTTTTAATCCAAATGGCATGACATTCCATTTATAATGTCCAAAAGGAACTGTAAAAGCAGTTTTATACCTATCTATTTCATTTATTTGGATTTGCCAAAATCCACTTTTCATATCAAATTTTGAAAATATAGTAGCATCATATAATCTTGAAAGTAAATCTTTTTTATTGGGAATTGGATACCTTATCCATTTTAAAGCTTCATTTAGAGGTTTATAATTTATAACTAGTTTAGAGGCTCCTCTTTCTAATTCAGCATTTTTCTAAACATAAAAGGCTGAACAACTCCAAGGTGATTTACTTTTCCTTATTAGACTTTTTTGTAGTAAATCTTGGATTTCTTTTTTGCAATATTCTAATAATTCTTAATTCATTTGAATAGGCCTAGCTTTTGTCGGTATTATTTTCTCATCAAAGTTTGATTCATAAGGTAATTGGACAACATGATTCTTTCTATGCCAAAAAGCATTTGGAATGTTAGCACATATTTCTGATTCTATTTTTTCTTGAAAATTTTTAATTTTCTGTTGTAATAATGGATCCTTTAATTGTTCTTCTATTCTTTTGTGTTTTAAGTCTTGTTTTAAGAACATTATTTGTTTTTCTTTTCTGTTTCTTATTTGTTTGGAAATGACATTAATTTCTTGAAATACGGAAATATATTTTAGTATATTAATATCTTTAGTCATTGGTGGTAAAATAAATCTAAATAAGATTTTCTTTCCCATAATTTCAGTACTAATTCCTTCTTCTGTTTTTGTAAAAGGATCAAGTAACGCCAAAAATGAATTTCCTAATATTATTCTAGAAGTGATATTTTTTACTAAAATAAACGTAGTTTTAAAACATACTCCATCATTACAAATATGGGCATTAGATATTTTATACTCTATATTTAATCTTGCTCCACTAGCTTGATGCAATTTTTCAGTTGTCTTTTTATAATATTTTGTTGGTATAATTCCTTCTTAAATACAATTCATATCTGCGCCTGAATCTATTAAAGCAACAGTTGTAATTTGAAATTCAGCATTAATTATTAATGTTACTTCAACATACCATTTTTGAAAAATTATCTTATCTATAAGATTAATGAATAAATTATTATCTTCAGAATTTTGTTTAGCTTCATTATTATCTTGAATTTATTCGATTTTTATTTCACTATCATTTTGCAAGATTTTATTTGTTTATTGTGTTTATGTTTTTAGTGTTATAATTTCTTATACTAATTGTTCATTAGAAATATTAAAATTAAGTTTTAATTCTTTTAATTCTTGTTTTATATTATTTATCTCTAATTGTAAATCTTGAATTGTAGTAGGACGTTTTTCTTCCTTAAATCTATTAGAAACATCAGTAAAATTATAATTTATGCCATTAATAATAATTTTCTCCTTTTGACTAATTTGTGATAAATACTTTATTTTTGTTTCTGGAGCTTCAATTTGATCTATTAGTTCTAATATTATTCTTTCTTCTCTTGTTAAATTATTTATTTCTTTTCTACAGGTACACATATTCTTATCTTTGCAGAAACAAAATCTTATTTCATTTTCTTCACTTGAATCAGAATATTCATCTTGGGATGCAGTATTGTTATCATCAATTTGTAATAATTCTTCAGATTCTGTATCATATTCAGATAATATATTTAAAAATTGAGTTTTTAATTTATCATCAATATTAAGTTCTTTAATTTTATCTTTTACTTTGCAATTATTTTTATAATGTCCAGTTTGTCCACATTTATAACAAACAGGTTGTTTTTTATTATGCTTTAATTTGTTTGACCTAAAGCTTTTAGAGTTTTTTGATTCATAATATTTCTTATAAGGTTTATATGATTTCATTTTCTTATTACTATATTTTTTATGCTTATGTTTAGTGGATGGTGCTATTAAAGGAGGAAAACCATATTGTTCACAAAAAGATCCTAATTCTTGTTTGGCATATTTCATATCCTTTTTTAATTGATTTATTAGTCTTAAATCATTACACAAATTTAATCCTATATGTTTTATTGCATTAATAATATCTCTATACGTAAGACTTGTATAATCATTGTGACTATCATTATTTAATTTTTCTCTAACCTTATGGGCAAAATATTTGGGTAATCCTCCTATAAATTTTTCTTTCCAACAGGGGGCTCTATTATCCGTTCTGATTAATACTCTTGAAAAAAAGATATCCTTATACCACCTAAAATCTGTTAAAGTATGGCATTTTAAATGTTCTAAACTATCATAAATATTTTCTCTATATACTGATGGATCTTCTACGAAATGTTTTGTAATTGTAAATATTAAAGTATTAATAGCATCTTCTACAAGTTGATTATGCTCATTTGTTATAATATTTCCAGCAACATCAGTTTTATAAGCTATTTTTAAATATGATCTTTGTTCTTTTGTTAGAGTATTATCCCAACATCCTTTTAATTGACCTGTAAATCCTGTTATTAAACTACTTGCTACTTGATGATCTGATCTATTAGCACCTTTATAAACATTTGCTACCATCATCATTTCATGTAAGATATTTAAAATTTCATATTCTGATAGACCATCGAGTATACCAATTACAAGTTACAGAAGTGTCTTGCGTATTTTCCTTTGTAATTATTCCTAGGCGTTCTTCTTGGGCCATTATAATCTTCTGAAGTCATTCTATTTAGATCTAAATTTTTGAATTGAGATTGTAATTCATCAATGTAAGATTCAATATCAGTATTGTTTGTTTCTTTATGTAATTTTTTTATAGTTAAAATTTCTTTATTATGATCTGAGATTGACGCATGATTTTCTAGTTTTTTAGAATTTTCTTCCAATAATTCTTTTTAAAAGAAAGTTGTAAATTTGGAGGAGTTTCATTAGGTAAAGATTTTTTGTCAAAATTATTTTGTTGTAAAATATTATTCATATCTTTATTATCATCATTGAGACTTGTTATTTTAAGAGGGGAAACAATTATTTGTGATTCTAAATGTGTAAGGGTTATAGATTCATAATGATGATATTCTTTTTTAGTTTGACTATTTTTAATTCTACTGATAGAATTATCTTCTCTAGTGTTAACTTTTGTATAATTATGTTCAAATCAAGGGAAGAAATATATATCTGTTCTTGTTTCATTCATATGATTATACCATTTAGTTCTTGTATGGTTTTGTTCTATTTGTGAAAATGTATTAAAAAACCATGTTCTTTTATGATCATATTCAGGAGACATAAAATCTTTTCGTAATTTTTCTTTATTTATTTCATATTCTCGAGTTATTATCATGATTTGAGAATTTTCTGAATTATTTATCTCACTGACACTAATACTGGTTACTAAGATTGCATAATTATTAAGAAGATTATTTATTTTTCTAATTTCTTCATTATTAACGACATTGTCACTACTATCAAAAGAAGAAAGCATGCATATGAGATCTAGAGGAAGAGCTCATAAAGAACGAATCCATAGTATGCTTTAAAACTCTAAGTTTTCAATAATCAGTTTCAAACTCTAACTGGACCACTACCGAACCACCCTAAACGCTCTCTTGACAACAGCGGGCTGACCAACGGACTCACGCTAAACCAACGCTAGCAGTTCGGACTGACTACCTAGAACTTAGATTATTATTGCAAACTCTGAACCCTCTCTCTACTCATCCTTGGCTCTGATACCATAAACTAACCCAAGTGATAGTAATGAGTATGACAGTTAAATAATGAAGATAATTTAAGATAATTATTTAATAAAATAATTCAAACACATGAACATAATATAAAAGAGAATCATATAGTGAAGATTGAGATGAAGTAATAAACATTCTTACTTGATATATTGATTCAAAGTGGAAATAGATACAAACTTCAAAGCCTTGTTGCAGAGGCCGGAAGATACAAAGAAAGGAAAAGGAAAATAGTACTGGATATAAGATACAAATGATAGAAAGGCTAGAGATAGACACTTAAGATGGCTTACAAATTCTCTCTCAAATGACCTCTGCCTTCTAACATATCATATAGGCCTTTTATAGGCTAAAAGAAAAGGAAAATTACAAATATGAACAGTAGTAAATATTCCGCATATCTTTTTGAACAGTAAATGTAGCAATAATTCAATATTCTGCATGTCTTCTGAACAGTAAAAGCAACAATAATTCTTGAGTCTTCTTAGCAGCAATAATTCTTGAACATTGATTATTTTGTCTTTTGTGTCGGCAGATGCAACTGATAATACTTCATAAAGTCTTCATATCATAAATGCTTATTCAAAAGTCTTCATGTCATAATTCTTCTTCATAAAGTTTGTCATAATGTTTCTATGCTTCTTCATAAAGTCTTCATGTCATAATGCTTCTTCATATAATACCCCTTAGTGCAATTCTTCTTGTTAATCGTCACTATAATAATCATCGTATAAATCATAATCATTGTCAGTGAAAGTAGGTCGCCATTCATCTTCTGGATAATCGTATATGAATGTATCATGCCCCCATTCATTACAGTATGTGCAATATTCTAACCGTTCTGTACCATCTGAGTCTCTTGCAATGCTTTTATCTATAATATCTGTAGGACTCATGTCTGTCTGATTCCCCCACTTCTCATTCTGGTAAATATATTTGCTTTGATGAAGAAGTTTTTCCCAGATTCCTAAATCAGAAATATTTTCTCCAAAAATGATAATTCTGTCATTTTTAGCTAAGACTTTTCTTACTGGAGATAATTCTTGGACAGCATTTATCATAGCTTTTTTCTTAAAAATTCGCCATAATTTCATAATTCCTAATGGATCATGCAATTTAAGAGGAATCCTTCCCATTCTTAATTTATCAACTTGATCACTACTAGAAGGGTTGATTAAGATGCAATGTTGAGCTGGTTTGATTTCCATATAATTCTCTGGATCAAATTCTGGAACGGTACTCCAAATTCTCAGGACAGTAGATTGATTAACATTCACACCTGGATGTTGTTTCTGTAAATTCTGGCGTATATTTTTTACAATATTACGGACTATGGGAGGAAAATCACGTAATTCTTCATTATGCTTGACAGGATAATATGATAAAAATCTTTCTTCAAAAAGCTGTGCTCCTAATTCAGGACTTCCTATTTCATAATGTTTCCAATCTCCATGCATACTTTGCTTGGATATACCATAATCTTTTTCAGGAATATAAATTTAACTAGAAAAGCTACAATAAGGTTCAAAGACCCTAAGAGTCTTTTTACCATAGACTTTCTTATATTTTATATCTTCTCCATTGGCAATTATCATCATTCTATGAATCCATCTATCAAAATATTCAGTATATGAAGGATTATGGAAAATAAGATTTTGGATCTCGCCAGGAAGGTCAAGAACCTTTTGTCAGACTTTTCCCATTTCCTTAGGACTAATTCTTTGGATCTGGTAGATCTCAGTGGGAGATCTGACCCGATTAATAATCTTTGCCGCTGGCGGATTATTATGAGAAGCAATGGATTGTAACAAAATCTCATTGCAGATTAAATGATACTCGAGGGCTTTCATGGATTTTTCATGAAGATTTCTGTGTTTTTTAATGAAAGCTCGAGTTAGATTATCCAATAGTATTTGAATATGAATAGGATAATTAGTGGAATTATCTCTTAAAAGTTTGGCAGAAGTTTGAAGAACTTCTTCCAAGATGATACTATTAGTGTGATCCGGATTAAGAAACTCAATCTGTTGAGGAATTTTCTGTTGAATTTCCGCTGGAAATTCTTTATACTCATTTACCTTAACTTTTTCTTTCTCCGCTGGAGTAAGGCGCTTAGGATTTTGAATTCTTTCTGGGTGTCATTATTCCTGATATAAAGAACATATCAATTATCTACAAAATTAAGTACTTGCCATTTAAAGTGTTAGTTATAAAATTCAGACTTTCTAAATATTTGCAGAATAAAATTATTCCAATAAATGAGACCATTAGTCGAATATATTTTGAGAAGATTAAAGCATCATTTAAAGAGAAATTGGTAAAAGTGATAGAATTAAAATAATTTGATTCATGATTTTCTCTATCTTTTATTTGTTTGGAAATAATATTAATTTCTTGGAATATGGAAATATTTTTTAACATGTTAATATCTTTAGTTATAGGAGATAGAATAAATTTGAATAAAATTTTATTTCCCATAATTTCAGTGCTAATTCATTCTTCTGTTTATAAAAAAGGATCAAGTAATGCTATAAATGGATTTCATAATATTATTTTAGAGGTAACATTTTTTTACTAAAATAAAAGTAGTCTTAAAACATATTCCATTATTACGAACATGGGCATTAGATATTTTATACTCTATATTTAATCTTGCTCCACTAGCTTGATGCAATTTTTCAGTTGTCTTTTTATAATATTTTGTTGGTATAATTCCTTCTTAAATACAATTCATATCTGCGCCTGAATCTATTAAAGCAATAGTTGTAATTTGAAATTCAGCATTAATTATTAATGTTACTTCAACATACCATTTTTAAAAAATTATCTTATCTATAAGATTAATGAATAAATTATTATCTTCAGAATTTTGTTTAGCTTCATTATTATCTTGAATTTATTCGATTTTTATTTCACTATCATTTTGCAAGATTTTATTTGTTTGTTGTGTTTATGTTTTTAGTGTTATAATTTCTTTTACTAATTGTTCATTAGAAATATTAAAATTAAGTTTTAATTCTTTTATTTCTTGTTTTATATTATTTATTTCTAATTGTAAATCTTGTATTGTAGTAGAACGTTTTGCTTTTTTAAATCTATTAGAAACATCAGTAAAATTATAATTTATGCCATTAGTAATAATTTTCTCCTTTTGACTAATTTGTGATAAATATTTTATTTTTGTTTCTGAATCTTCAATTTGATCTATTAGTTCTAATATTATTCTTTCTTCTCTTGTTAAAGTATTTATTTCTTTTTTACAGGCACACATATTCCTATCTTTACAGAAACAAAATCCTATTTCATTTTCTTCACTTGAATCAGAATATTCATCTTGGGATGTAGTATTGTTATCATCAATTTATAATAATTCTTCATATTCTGTATCAGATTCAGATAATATACTTAAGAGTTGAGATTTTAATTTATTATCAATATTAAGTTCTTTAATTTTATCTTTTACTTTGCAATTATTTTTATAATGACCAGTTTGTCCACATTTATAACAAACAGGTTGTTTTTTATTATGCTTAAATTTATTTGGCCGAAAACTTTTAGAGTTTTTTGATTCATAAAATTTCTTATAAGGTTTATATGATTTCATTTTATTGTTACTATATTTTTTCTATTTATGTTTAGTAGATGGTGCTATCAAAGGAGGAAAATCATATTGTTCACAAAAAGATCCTGAGCTTGTTTGGTAACTCATCCACAAAATTTTCATTTTCATTTTACTTCTCCCAAAATTATTAAATCAAAAACATTCTTACTTTTTTACACTTTTTACACCATATCAATAATTTTTTATTATTATTCAACTAAAAAAATTCACTACAAAACAAAACTTTTTCACTTTTCTATAAAACATTTTCAAATTTTATATCACATCAATCATTTCTAACTACTATTCAAATAAATATTCCAATTCACAATCACTTACCAAACAAGCTCCCTAATTCTTGTTTGGCATATTTCATATCCTTTTTTAATTGATTTGTTAGTCTTAAATCATTACACAAATTTAATCGTTATGTTTTATTGCATTAATAATTTCTCCATACGTAAGATTTGTATAATCATTGTGACCATCATTATTTAATTTTTCTCTAACCTTATGGGCAAAGTGTTTGAGTAATCCTCCTATAAATTTTTCTTTCCAATATGGGGCTCTATTATCCGTTCTGATTAATACTCTTGAAAGAAAGACATCCTTATACCACCGAAAATCTGTTAAAGTAGGGTATTTTAAATGTTCTAAACTATCATAAATATTTTCTCTATATACTGATGAATCTCCTACGAAATGTTTTGTGATTGCAAATATTAAAGTATTAACAGCATCTTCTACAGGTTGATTATGCTCATTTGTCATAATATTTCCAGTAATATCAGTTTTATAAGCTGTTTTTAAATATGATCTTTGTTCTTCTGTTAAAGTATTATCCCACCATCCTTTTAATTGATCTGTAAATCTTGTTATTAAACCACTTGCTACTTGATGATCTGATCTATTAACTCATTTAAAAACATTTGCTACCATCATCATTTCATGTAAGACATTCAAAATTTCATATTCTGATAAATCATCTATATTCCACTCATACAAAGCATCAGTTGTATAAGCAGTTCTTATTCCTAATTCTCTTTCTTCAAATTGTACATCTGGGGGTGTGGGGTTTAGGATACCAATTATGAGTTACAGAAGTATGCGTTGCGTATTTTCCTTTGTAATTATTCCTAGGCATTCTTCCTTGACCATTATAATATCCTGAAGTCATTTTATTTAGATCTAAATTTTTGAATTGAAATTGTAATTCATCAATGTAAGATTCAGTATCAGTATTTTTTGTTTCTTTATGTGATTTTTTTGTGGTTAAAATTTCTTTATTATGATTTGAGGTTGACGTATGATTCTTTATTTTTAAAGTATCTAGTCTTTTAGAAATTTCTTCTAATAATTCTGTGTTGTCCTTTTTTAAAGAAAATTGTAAATTTGGAGGGGTTTCATATGGTATAAATAAAGGTCTTTCATTTTCTTTTTCTTGATTTTTTATTGTTAATGGATTTATCTGATTTTCAATTCTTTCTAATTTTTCGCCAAGAACTTTTATATATGTGTTAGTAAAATTATTCTGTTGTATAATATTCTCCATATTTTTATTATCATCACTAAGACTTGCTTTTTTAAGAGGAAAAGCAACTATTTGCGATCCTCTGTGTGAAAAGGTAATTGATTCATAAGGAGGGTATTCTTCATGAACAATTTCATTGGTTTGTAATTTCATCCAACTATTTTTAGCTCTACTGATTGTATTAACTTCGCTAATGTTAATTTTGGCATAATTATGTTCAAACCAAGGGAATAAATATATATCTGTTCTTGTTTTATTCATATGATTATACCATTTAGTTCTTATATGGTTTTGTTCTATTTGTGAAAATGTATTAAAAAACCATGTTCTCTTATGCTCATATTCAGGAGACATAAAGTCTTTTCGTAATTTTTCTTTATTTATCTCATATTCTCGAGTTATCATCATAATTTGTGGATCTTCCATTTGAGATTGAGTTGGAGAGTTTGGATTATTTATTTCATTAATACTGGCTGCTGAGGCTACAGAATAAAAATGAGTATTTACAAATTTTCCTTTGTTAATACCTTGTAAATTTGTTTCTAATTGACTTAAATTATATCGAGGAGAGGAAACATGTTTATTTATTATTTCATTATACGAAGTTGGAGCTCTTGAGCCAGAAGCTCTTGGGCATGATTTTCTATAAGGCTGGAAGATACAAGGAAAGGAAAAGAAAGAAAAGAAAAAATAGTACTGGATACAAGATTGAAAGGCTAAGGACGATAGGCACTCAAGTTTTTATCTGAGTTGCGTCTCAAATGACCTCTGCCTTCTAACATATCATATAGGCCTTTTATACGTTAAAAGAAAAGGAAAATTACAAATAAGAACAGTAGTAAATATTCTGCATATCTTTTTGAACAGTAAAGGTAACAATAATTCAATATTCCGCATGTTTTCTGAACAGTAAAAGCAACAATAATTCTTGAGTCTTCTGAGCAGCAATAATTCTTGAACATTGATTATTTTGTCTTTTGTGTCGGTGGATGTGAAATTGATAATGTTTCATAAAGTTTAGAACATTTAAAATGCCATACTTTAACAAATTTTAGGTGAAATAAGGATGTCTTTCTTTCAAGAGTATTAATCAGAACGGATAATAGAGCCCCCTATTGGAAAGAAAAATTTATAGGAGGATTACCCAAATACTTTGCCCATAGGGTTAAAGAAAAATTAAATAATGATGGTCACAATGATTATACAAATCTTACATATAAAGAAATTATTAATGCAATAAAACATATAGGATTAAATTTGTGTAATGATTTAAGACTAATAAATCAATTAAAAAATGATATGAAATATGGCAAACAAGAATTAGGATCTTTTTGTGAACAATATAGTTTTCCCCCTTTGATAGCACCATCTACTAAACATAAACAGAAAAAAATATAGTAACAAGAAAATGAAATCATATAAACCTTATAAGAAATATTATGAATCAAAAAACTCTAAAAGTTTTTGGCCAAATAAATTTAAGCATAATAAAAAACCTGTTTGTTATAAATGTGGACAAATTGGTCATTATAAAAATAATTGCAAAGTAAAAGATAAAATTAAAGAACTTAATATTGATGATAAATTAAAATCTCAACTCTTAAATATATTATCTGAATCTGATACAGAATCTGAAGAATTATTACAAATTGATGATAACAATACTACATCCCAAGATGAATGTTCTGATTCAAGTGAAGAAAATGAAATAGGATTTTGTTTATGCAAAGATAGGAATATGTGTATCTGTAAAAAAGAAATAAATACTTTAACAAGAGAAGAAAGAATAATATTAGAACTAATAGATCAAATTGAAGATCCAGAAACAAAAATAAAATATTTATCACAAATTAGTCAAAAGGAGAAAAATATTACTAATGGCATAAATTATAATTTTACTGATGTTTCTAATAGATTTAAAAAAGAAAAAACGTCCTACTACAATACAAGATTTACAATTAGAAATAAATAATATAAAACAAGAAATAAAAGAATTAAAACTTAATTTTAATATTTTTAATGAACAATTAGTAAAAGAAATTATAACACTAAAAACAGAAACACAACAAACAAATAAAATCTTGCAGAATGATAGTGAAATAAAAATTGAAGAAATTCAAGATAATAATAAAGCTAAACAAAATTCTGAAGATAATAATTTCTTCATTAATCTTATAGATAAGATAATTTTTCAAAAATGGTTGTTGAAGTAACATTAATAATTAATGCTGAATTCCAAATTACAACTGTTACTTTAATAGATTCAGGAGCAGATATGAATTGTATTCAAGAATGAATTATACCCACAAAATATTATGAAAAGACAACTGAAAAATTGCATCAAGCTAGTGGAACAAGATTAAATATAGAGTATAAAATATCTAATTTCCATGTTCGTAATAATGGAATACATTTTAAGACTACTTTTATTTTAGTAAAAAATATTACCTCTAAAATAATATTAGGAAATCCATTTCTAGCATTACTTGATCCTTTTATAAAAACAGAAGAAGGAATTAGCACTGAAATTGTGGGAAAGAAAATTTTATTCAAATTTATTCTATCTCCTATAACTAAAGATATTAACATGTTAAAAAATATTTCCATATTCCAAGAAATTAATATTATTTCCAAACAAATAAAAGATAGAGAAAATCATGAATTTACAAATGATTCTAAGTTTCTCAAAGTAATCAGAAATATAATTTAAGCTTCCTAGAAATCTCTGTAACTGATTTTTGTCTTTTATTTCATCATGAAATTTATCTGCAAATTGAAGGGACCTATTAATGGGAGTGATGGTATTTAGAACAATATTGTGACCAAGGAAACGAATATTATTATGAAATAAATTAATTTTAGTAGGTGAGACTATCAATCCATTATTTTTTATGATTTGGACAAAAGTGTATAAATGTTTCCAATGTTGTTCGATAGATTTAGAAAAGATTAAGACATCATCTATATAAACAATAGAGAAATCAGTAAAATGAGTGAAAATATCATTCATAATATTTTGAAATTCCTTGGGAGCATTTTTTTAATCCAAATGGCATGACATTCCATTCATAGTGTCCAAAAGGAATTGTAAAAGCAGTTTTATACCTATCTATTTCATCTATTTGGATTTGCAGATTTAGAAAAATGAAGCATTATGACATGAAGACTTTATGAAAAAGTATTATGACAGACTTTATGAAGAAGAATTATGACATGAAGACTTTTTGAAGAAGCATTTATGACATGAAGACTTTATATAGAATCTTTATCAGTTTCACATTCGCCGACACAAAAGACAAAATAATTAATTGCTGCTCAGAAGATTCAAGAATTATTGCTGCTTTTACTGTTCAGAAGACATGCAAAATATTGAATTATTGCTACTTTTACTGTTAAAAAAGATATGCGGAATATTTACTACTGTTCATATTTGTAATTTTCTTTTTCTTTTAGCCTATAAAAGGCCTGTATGATATGCTAAAAGGCAGAGGTCATTTGAGATGCAACTCAGAGAAAAACTTGAGTGCCTATCGTCCTTAGCCTTTCTAACTTTCTATCATTTGTATCTTGTATCCAGTATTATTTTCCTTTTCCTTTCTTTGTATCCTCCCGCCTCTGCATTAAGGCTTTAAAGTTTGTATCTATTTCCAACTTGAATCAATATATCAAGTAAGAATGTTTATTACTTCATCTCTATCTTCACTAAATGATTCTCCTTTATATTATGTTCATGTGTTTGAATTATTTTATTAAATCATTATCTTAAATTATCTTCATTATTTAACTGTCATACTCATTACTATCACCTAGGTTAGTTTATGGTATCAGGTAAGAATGTTTATTACTTCATCTCTATCTTCACTAAATAATTCTCCGTTATATTATGTTCATGTGTTTGAATTATTTCATTAAATCATTATCTTAAATTATCTTCATTATTGAACTGTTATACTCATTACTATCACCTGGGTTAGTTTATGGTATCAGAGCCAAGGGTGAGTAGAGAGAGGGTTTAGAGTTTGCGATAATATTCTGAGTTCTAGGTAGTCAGTCTGAACTGCTAGCGTTGGTTTAGCGTGAGTCTGTTGGTCAGCCCGTTGTTGCCAAGAGAGCGTTTAGGGTGGTCCCGGCAGTGGTCCAGTTAGAGTTTGAAACTGATGATTGAAAACTTAGAGTTTTAAAGCATACTATGGATTCGTTCTTTAGGAGCTCTTCCTCTAGATCTCATATACATGATTTCTTCTTCTGATAGTACTGACAATGTCGTTAACAATGAAGAAATTAGAAAAATGAATAATCTTCTTAATAATTATGCAATCTTAGTAACCAATATTAGTGTCAGTGAGATAAATAATTCAGAAAATTCTCAAATCATGATGATAACTCGAGAATATGAAATAAATAAAGAAAAATTACGAAAAGATTTTATGTCTCCTGAATATGATCATAAAAGAACATGGTTTTTTAATACATTTTCACAAATAGAACAAAACCATATAAGAACTAAATGGTATAATCATATGAATGAAACAAGAACAGATATATATTTCTTCCCTTGGTTTGAACATAATTATGCAAAAATTAACACTAGAGAATATAATACTATCAGTAGAATTAAAAATAGTCAAACTAAAAAAGAATATCCTCCTTATGAATCTATAACCCTTACACATTTAGAATCACAAATAATTGTTTCTCCTCTTAAAATAACAAGTATCAACGATGATAATAAAAATATGAATAATATTTTACGACAAAATAATTTTGACAAAAAATCTTTACCTAATGAAACTCCTCCAAATTTACAGCTTTCTTTTAAAAAAGAATGATTGGAAGAAAATTCTAAAAAACTAGAAAATTATGCGTCAATCTCAGATCATAATAAAGAAATTTTAACTATAAAAAAATTACATAAAGAAACAAACAATACTGATACTGAATCTTACATTGATGAATTACAATCTCAATTCAAAAATTTAGATCTAAATAGAATGACTTCAGGAGATTATAATGGTCCAGGAATAACGCCTAGAAATAATTACAAAGGAAAATACGCAACGTATACTTCTATAACTCGTAATTGGTATCCTAAACCCACACCCCTAGATATACAATTTGAAGAAAGAGAATTAGGAATAAGAGTTGCTTATACAGCTGATGCTTTATATGAATGGAATATTGATGGTCTATCAGAATATGAAATTTTAAATATCTTACATGAAATGATGATGGTAGAAAATGTTTATAAATGTGCTAATAGATCAGATCATCAAGTAGCAAGTAGTTTAATAACATGATTTACAAGTCAATTAAAAGGATGGTGGGATAATACTCTAACAGAAGAACAAAGATCATATTTAAAAATAGCTTATAAAACTGATGTTGCTGGAAATATTATAACAAATAAGCATAATCAACCTGTAGAAGATGCTGTTAATACTTTAATATTTGCAATTACAAAACATTTCGTAGGAGATCCATCAGTATATAGAGAAAATATTTATGATAGTTTAGAACATTTAAAATGCCATACTTTAATAGATTTTAGGTGGTATAAGGATATCTTTCTTTCAAGAGTATTAATCAGAACGGATAATAGAGCCCCCTGTTGGAAAGAAAAATTTATAGGAGGATTACCCAAATATTTTGTCCATAAGGTTAGAGAAAAATTAAATAATGATAGTCACAATGATTATACAAGTCTTACATATAGAGAAATTATTAATACAATAAAACATATAGGATTAAATTTGTGTAATGATTTAAGACTAACAAATCAATTAAAAAAGGATATGAAATATGCCAAATAAGAATTATGATCTTTTTGTGAACAATATAGTTTTCCCCCTTTGATAGTACCATCCATTAAACATAAGCATAAAAAATATAGTAACAAGAAAATGAAATCATATAAACCTTATAAGAAATATTATGAATCAAAAAACTCTAAAAGCTTTAGGTCAAACAAATTTAAGCATAATAAAAAATAGCATGTTTGTTATAAATGTGGACAAGCTGGACATTATAAAAATAATTGCAAAGTAAAAGATAAAATTAAAGAACTTAATATTGATGATAAATTAAAAACTCAATTTTTAAATATATTATCTAAATCTGATACAGAATTTGAAGAATTATTACAAATTGATGATAACAATACTACATCCTAAGATGAATATTCTGATTCAAGTGAAGAAAATGAAATAAGATTTTGTTTTTGCAAAGATAAGAATATGTGTACCTGTAGAAAAGAAATAAATACTTTAACAAGAGAATAAATAATAATATTAGAACTAATAGATCAAATTGAAGCTCCGGAAACAAAAATAAAATATTTATCACAAATTAGTCAAAATGAGAAAATTATTACTAATGGCATAAATTATAATTTTACTGATGTTTTTAATAGATTTAAGAAAGAAAAACGTCCTACTACAATTCAAGATTTATAATTAGAGATAAATAATATAAAACAAGAAATAAAAAAATTAAAACTTAATTTTAATATTTCTAATGAACAATTAGTACAAGAAATTATAACACTAAAAACAGAAACACAGCAAACAAATAAAATCTTGCAGAATGATAGTGAAATTAAAATCAAAGAGATTCAAGATAATAATAAAACTAAACAAGATTCTGAGGATAATAATTTATTCATTAATCTTATAGATAGGATAATCTTTCAAAAATGGTATGTAGAAATAACATTAATAATTAATGCTGAATTCCAAATAACAACTGTAGCTTTATTAGATTCAGGTGCAGATATGAATTGTATCCAAGAAGGAATTCTACCCAAAAAAAATATTATGAAAAGACTACTGAAAAATTACATCAAGCTAGTGGAGCAAGATTAAATATAGAATATAAAATACCTAATGCCCATATTTGTAATGATGGAGTATGTTTTAAAACTACGTTTATTTTAGTAAAAAATATCACTTCTAAAATAATATTAGGAAATCCATTTTTGGCGTTACTTGATCCTTTTACAAAAACAGAAGAAGGAATTAGTACTGAAATTATGGGAAAGAAAATCTTATTTAGATTTATTTTACCACCAATGACTAAAGATATTAATATACTAAAAGATATTTCCATATTTCAAGAAATTAATGTCATTTCCAAACAAATAAGAAACAGAAAAGAAAAACAAATAATGTTCTTAAAACAAGACTTAAAACACAAAAGAATAGAAGAACAATTAAAGGATCCATTATTACAACAGAAAATTAAAAATTTTCAAGAAAAAATAGAATCAGAAATATGTGCTAACATTCCAAATGCTTTTTGGCATAGAAAGAATCATGTTGTCCAATTATCTTATGAATCAAACTTTGATGAGAAAACAATACCGACAAAAGCTAGGCCTATTCAAATGAATCAAGAATTATTAGAATATTGCAAAAAAGAAATCCAAGATTTACTATAAAAAGGTCTACTAAGGAAAAGTAAATCACCTTGGAGTTGTTTAGCCTTTTATGTTCAGAAAAATGTTGAATTAGAAAGAGGCCGGAGCCCCTAGACTAGTTATAAATTATAAGAGAAATGATCCATACACTCATTTCTCACAACAGCCCCACAACAAGCTGATGTGGCTGGTAATATTTTATTATTTTTTTACAAAAAGAAAAGAAAAGAAAACAAAAAAAATAATAAAATATTACCAGCCACGTCAGCTTGTTGTGGGGCTGTTGTGAGAAATGAGTGTAGGGATCATTTCTCAAATTATAAACCTCTAAATAAAGCTTTAAAATGGATAAGGTATCCAATTCCCAATAAAAAATATTTACTTTCAAGATTATATGATGCTACTATATTTTCGAAATTTGATATGAAAAACGGATTTTGGCAAATCCAAATAGATGAAATAGATAGGTATAAAACTGCTTTTACTGTTCCTTTTGGACACTATGAATGGAATGTCATGTCATTTGGATTAAAAAAATGCTCCTAGCGAATTTTAAAATATTATGAAGGATATTTCCACTCATTTTACTGATTTATCTATTGTTTATATAGATGATGTCTTAATCTTTTCTAAATCTATCGAACAACATTGGAAACATTTATACACTTTTGTCCAAATCATAAAAAAATAATGGATTGGTAGTCTCATCTACTAAAATTAATTTATTTCAGAATAATATTCGTTTTCTTGGTCACAATATTGTTCAAAATACCATCACTCCCATTAATAGGTCCCTTCAATTTACAGATAAATTTCCTGATGAAATAAAAGACAAAAATTAGTTACAGAGATTTCTAGGAAGCTTAAATTATATTTCTGATACCTATGAGAATCTTAGAATAATTTGTAAACCCCTTTATCAGAGATTACAAAAGAATCCTCCTCCTTGGTCTACTCAACATACAGAAATTGTTAAACAGGTTAAAAAACATGTCAAAGTCTTTCCATGCCTAGGTCTTCCTTCCCCTAATACTTTTAAAATTGTTGAAACAGATGCCTCAAAAATAGGATTTGGAGGTATCCTTAAACAAATAACTTCTAATTCAAAAGTACAATTAGTTTGTTATCATCCTGTCATATGGAATACTGCACAACAAAATTATAGTACTATCAAAAAAGAAATTTAAGCTATTGTATTATGCATTCATAAATTTCAAGATGATCTTTTAAATCAAGAATTTCTTGTTCGTGTTGATTGTAAAAGTGCAAAAGATGTTTTACAAAAAGATGTTAAAAATATTGTTTCCAAGCAAATATTTGTCAGATGGCAAGCAATTTTAAGTTCATTTGATTTCAAAATTGAATATATAAAAGGAGAATCAAATAGTGTTCCTACTTTCTTAACCCGTGAATTTTTACAGAGAAAATGAATAAGCCAGATAGATCAAAAATTCAAAACCCTAGTGATTATGCCATGAATAAGCAATCATCTTCGACTAATCCTTCCTTCACTTCTCCCTCCATGAATATTGTTCCAACCCAAAATAAATTCACTGTCCTAGGAAATTTTCCTCCATTACCATCTAAATTAGCTACTTTTGCCCAAACAACATCATCTTCCTCAAATGATCATTCCTCTTCAAAATTAGACAGTATAAGTTCTCCTTGTCCCGCACCAATAATACCCACTTTTGCCCAACCATCCCAAGTATTGCATAAATACAAATCAGTCCAGCGAAAATTGTTCCCTATAGAACTTGAGTATCACCATATGAAGAATGCCAGAGAATTAGTAACAAAAGTGTTCCCACCAGGATGAGATTTTATGCCAGAAGAGAAAAATAAATCTCAAAAATTTTATGAATTCATCCTAGTGGATTCCGAATCAGTTATTTTATCTCATACCCCTTGCAAATTCGATCCAGAACATAAAAAAAATTGCTTTTTTTAAATGTACAATTAAAAATGTTCTTTTACCAGCCCAGTGGAATTATAGCCCTTGGCAAGGCAGAAAATTTTCTCAGCCTTTTGATTCCCAAACTTATAATTATTTTGATTATCAAAAAGCTTGGTATAATACATTCTATCTCTAGAATAATCGTTATCAATATTCTTGGTTTTTTATCTTTGACAAAATTTATCCAATCCAATCATTACCATTATGGTTTGAACAATGGTGGAAGCTCTTTGGAGCAGAAACTGGTATTTTACCACCTCTTCTTTGCAACAAATTCTTAGATTATTCAAAGACTCATCCTTCTCCGTCTCCTTTCAATAGATTTTCCCCATAACTTTATTTCTTCCTTCATATTAATATTCCTTGGATAACGTCTTGGGATTATAATTTCTTCTCCCCAGAAAATAATGTGTATAATCCCCAATCTCCTAATGATAATATTAAATATATTGTTCGCACTACTGCAGTCAAATGGTGGGATAGATATACTTATGATGATATCATTACAAAAATTACTAAATTATGTACGGAACAATTTCTAGCCTCAAATCAGTTTCTTGTAAAGAAAAGCATCAATCAGGCCAAATTAGCCTCCTCCAGTTCAAAGCATGAGTTCAAAAAACATCTACTAGAAACTCTATCTCAATTATCAGATGATGAAGATGAAGATGAAGATGAATCAGTACTACCAGGAGATTCTCAAGATCCTTATGCAGATTCTCAGGATCCTTATGCAGATTTAGAATTATGAAGCATTATGACATGAATACTTTATGAAAAAGCATTATGACAGACTTTATGAAGAAGAATTATGACATGAAGACTTTTTGAAGAAACATTTATGACATGAAGACTTTATATAGAATCTTTATCAGTTTCACATCCGTCGACATAAAAGACAAAATAATCAATGTTCAAGAATTATTACTGCGCGCTTTGCATCTGCCGACGCAAAAGACAAAATAATTAATTGCTGCTCAGAAGACTCAAGAATTATTGCTGTTTTTACTGTTCAGAAGACATGCAGAATATTGAATTATTGCTACTTTTACTGTTAAAAAAGATATGTGGAATATTTACTACTGTTCATATTTGTAATTTTCCTTTTCTTTTAGCCTATAAAAGGCCTGAATGATATGCTAAAAGGCAGAGAGAGAATTTGTAAGCCATCTTGAGTGCCTATCTCTAGCCTTTCTATCCTTTGTATCTTGTATCCAATACTATTTTCCTTTTCCTTTCCTTGTATCTTCCAGCCTCTGCATCAAGGCTTTGAATCTTGTATCTATTTCAGCTTTCCATCAATAATATCAAGTAAGAATGTTTATTACTTCATCTCTATCTTCACTAAATGATTCTCCTTTATATTATGTTCATGTGTTTGAATTATTTTATTAAATCATTATCTTAAATTATCTTCATTATTTAACTGTCAATGAAGATAATGAAGATAATTTAAGATAATGATTTAATATTTGGAAAAACACTATGGATGGAAGGTCAAGAACCTTTTGTCGAACTTTTCCCATTTTCTTAGGATTAATTCTCTTTAAATGATGCTTTAATCTTTTCAAAATAGATTCGACTAATGGTCTCATTTATTGGAATAATTTGACCTTTTGAACTTTCTAATAATGCATGAGTTTCTAAAGTTGTCTTCATAAGCTTATAATAAATTC
Source organism: Alnus glutinosa (assembly GCF_958979055.1). Classification (NCBI taxonomy): domain Eukaryota; kingdom Viridiplantae; phylum Streptophyta; class Magnoliopsida; order Fagales; family Betulaceae; genus Alnus; species Alnus glutinosa. The sequence goes on from NC_084887.1 coordinate 22,222,339, forward strand.
TATATACAATATTTAAAGGTAAAGCATTTTTTCATCATACTATAACCATCGGTTTTAACATTCAATTCTAAGGCATGTAAAAGAGTAGGGTCGAATAAAGATAATGAAAAATTTGGGTAATAATTAAAATATACAGGGCCTTCATATAAAGATGATTCTATTGATCCTAATAAAGAATCCTTAAATCTTAAATGTCTACCATCTATTAAAAAAGGATATGAAATATGCCAAACAAGAATTATGATCTTTTTGTGAACAATATGGTTTTCCCCCTTTGATAGCACCATCCACTAAACATAAGCATAAAAAATATAGTAACAAGAAAATGAAATCATATAAACCTTATAAGAAATATTATGAATAAAAAAACTCTAAAAATTTTAGGCCAAATAAATTTAAGCATAATAAAAAACAACCTGTTTGTTATAAATGTGGACAAACTGGTCATTATAAAAATAATTGCAAAGTAAAAGATAAAATTAAAGAACTTAATATTGATGATAAATTAAAATCTCAACTCCTAAATATATATATAAACAAATAATTATGTTTCTATTTAACAATTCAACATAGAAAGCAATATTTTTTTTTTATTGGTTGTATATTGTAATATAGAGAGAGCAATTTCTTTTTGAGTCAGATGTAGAGAGCAACTTAATTAAAGACCAAAAGTAGAATTGAGGGATTTTTTTTTTTTTTTTTGACATGGGTTAATGAGCCCAAAAGCCCAAGCCCTAACCAATCTTTCATGTTTAAAATCACATGCATTTTTGTTTACATGGGACCTGGGTCACTTTGGAGTTTGGTTACATTTGCATTTCGTAGGCTCAAAGCAGATTTTTTTTTTTAAAAAAAATAAATAAAATTGAAGAAAATACATAATTGGGAATTGCGTTTTTAAAAAATTATGATTTTAAAAGTTTAAAAAAATTTGTGTTTTCAAATCGCAAGCTAGAGGAAATTTTTTTTGTTATTTTTTAAAAATGTACAATTTTAAAATTCAATTCACGATTTTTGTTAAATAATTAGGTTCTGTTTGTCTTTGCGATTTTAAAAAGTGCGATTTGATAAAGAAATTTTTAAAAATGCAGTTAAGTATTTGATAAAATAAAATTACAGTTTAACCTTTAAAATTTCACGTTTTTAAAAAAATACACAATTACCTACAATTTTAAAAACATATCTTTAATTACATTTTAAAAAATTATAATTTTAAATTATACATTTTAAAATCGTTATTTTTTAAATTTCACTTCCGGTACTGAAATTTACGCGTAATATCGCGTAATATCAAGCGGCTGTTGCGGCACTTCGCAAACCGCTATGGCGCTATGCTATGAAAGCGTTAAAACGAAGAGGATCCATTTCCCGTGAAAGGTGGTGCAATCCAATCTATTTGTCGATGAAAATCCAACGTTAGTAGGTTGGGTTGGGCTTGGTTTCCTGTTTCGCCACACGCTTGACGCTACTGAGGGAGATGCACCTTCTTTTACTTTTTGTTTTTTCCTTCCCCCAGCAAATCAAGACTAACCTCATCAATGTTGACGTCAGACGGTCAGAGCAATGACAATCTGTTACACGTGGGATTCACATTCCGCTGTAAAAATTTGAGCCACCCCTACAATTTTTTTTTTTTTTTTTTTTTTTTTTTTTTTTTTTAAAATATTTTTTTAAAAAAGCCTTAAGATTTTTTTTTAAAAAAAATAGTGTAGCCACGTGTCGCATTTTGAATGGTGTCACATAGCTCTGACGTAAATTTCTGAAATTTCTGTTAGTTTTGGATGGAAAAATGAACGGAGGCACCATTTTCATATTTTTCCATATTTGAAGTACCACCTATGATAAAAATTGAGTCACAAGCAATTGATGAGTGGCTTTTGCTCTGTCTGCAATGGGGATGGAAGGGCATAGCCCTTTCCAAGTCAAAAATATGATAAAAAAAAATAAAGAAGAGATTATCTCCCCAAACTTAGGAGGCAAAAAATAAAGTTTGCAAACCACAAGGGACAATTTTGTATTTAACCATAAATTTAATTATTTATTTTTTAAAAAGATTTTAATTATCTATTTTTTTCAAATTATTTTAGCTATTTATTTTCACTATTTTAATCAAGTCGTTATTTTAAAAACGACATTATTCTTATAGTCCTTTTAGGTTTGCGATTTAAAAATAACGATTTAAAAATATACGATTTGAAAACAAATGATTTTTAAAAAACGTAGCTAAATGTTTAGCAAAATCGTATATTAGCCTTTAAAATTCGAGGTTTTCAAAAAAATACTCATTGTCTGCGATTTGAAAAAGCATTTTTTTGCATTTTTAAATCGCAATTTTTTTAAAACACAATTCTCAGACTGTTAATTTTTTGCGATTTGGTTTAAAATTACACTTTTTGCCTACGAAATCGAAATCCCAAACGCGAGAGACACAAGAAAGATTCAAGATTGACTTCTAAAATTATTTGTAAAATCTTTAACGAAAGTAGTTAGTCGGATTAAGAGTTTTTTTTTATTATTATTAATATTAATATTATGTCTTTTTTTGTTGGAACCAATCAAAATAACCTTATAACTATTTTGTCTAATATGGGTATCAAGATCAAGAATAAAATCGAAGTCATTTTAGTGATTTGATTCCGAAAGTTTAGGACCCAAAAAGTTGGAAGAATTTGAAACGTATATTGCATTAAAAGCACATGCCCCACGTTTCATCCCATACTCATGGGAAGTGTTGAAGGTCGAAGTCCCGTCAAAACTCCGGTCCACTAATAACAAACTCCGTGCCGTCATTCATGCCCTGACAAAATGCCCCGCAAACAGCGGAGAAGACCAGTCCAAGAAATTGAACTTTCATGGCTGACCAATGCTGAATTCTTTTTTAATAAACTAAGAGAAAGATATTTTTTCTTCTTTTGTTCAACAACCGTTCAATTTCAACTATATATATATATATATATTTCAAATTTATCATTGAATTGTAAGACCCACATGTCAAATCTAATTGTGAATTTGAAAAAAAAAAATTGGACAAAATATGAACAAGAGTTGAAAGAATAGCATGTCTCTTTTAGGAATAATTCTAAATGTCATTATTGTGTCGGTTTTGTATATATTTTTATTTAATAGTAATTTTAAAAGACGTATAAATCATTTTTGTTTTTTATTTTTAACAGATAGCATGTGTTACCATATATTGTTGAAAAAGGCTCGGAGGCAATTACAAAAAATAGAGGTACAAGACCCCCTACACTCTAAGCCAGAAATAAATCTAACTTAAAATAGCTGCCTAAACAATACACAAACATTACAAAAACAACATTTGAGCTACTTTTTACATTTAAGCACAATCTAAACAAAGAAAAGATGACCGATCTATCTACTATGTTAACAATTAGTTCAGTAACATTTGAGCATTACAAAGATAGATCGTGAATAAAAACAACAAAGAAGAAACCCAACAGAACACCAAACGAAAACTAGCGTCGAGAAGAAACCGTCACTGGCGCCGGCGCGTGTAAAACACAAACCGTCATCAGCGTCGGCAAGTGTTCACTGCGGAGGCTCCCCATGCAATAGATGACAGCCAGAACTACAAGAATGATACAAGAATGACATATAACATTACTTTTCTTTTAATAATGTTACTTTTCACATTCATTTATTACATATATTTTATGCCGATCGACTTGGCATATTTTAACTAATATCTCATGACAGTTATTTAAAAAACAAAAATAAAAAATTTTAGTCACTTAAAACCCATTATATCGCCGACATCAAACAAGTGTGAGAAATCACCAGTTTTCTTGTGTTTTTGTTTTGCGGAGGAATGAAAGAGGAGATTTCTAGAAGTCGTCCTGTTTCTAGGCAGTGCCTGGCCGCCTGCCGCCTTATTTGACCAGAAAAACTAGCTCGCAACGTTTCTGAAGGTAGTCCTCTTTCAAACCGTTTGAGATACAAAACTTTTTTGCCTTCCTCAACACTCCCAGGAAATTGGTAAACTTTTTTGTTTTTTTTTTTTATTTTTTTTAAGAGTAATGATTCACTACCACCTAAATATACAACTTTTTACCACCTTGTCTATGTGGTAAGGTGGTCCCTCACTTTAATTTATTTTTAAAAAATAAACAAACTTAAAAAGTAGTGGGGGACCACCTTGCCACATAGGCAAGGTGGTAAAAAGTTGTATATTTAGGTGGCATTGAATCATTATTCTTTTTTTAATATAACCTTGTTGCTTATTAATGAAATCTAAGGCACTGTTTGGCAAACGTTTTTGCCGTTGATTTCACTTTTTCAACGAAAAAAAAAAAATTAACATCCATTCAAAATTATTACTGAACAATTTTTTTTTTTCCTTTTTTACTCACAAAAAAATTTAAAGTTAAATTTCATTTAATTTTTATACCACGTCAATTTTTTTTTTTTTTTTTTTTTTTTTTATTTAAACAAAAATTTAATGTGCAATGTCGTACACGCCTCTCTCTCCGCTCTACCATCAAGACTGCAGCTTAAAGCATATAATTTGACGTGACGCAGTGGTTCTCCACCTTTTGGGTCTAAGAGTTTTTCATAGTCAATTAGCTTCGTTACGAAGAAAAAGAGGTGCCTAATTAGTATTATTCCTAATTTATGGTCTTGTAAAATAATATATATAAATTATGAATCAAAATACTATATATAAAGAAAAGAAAAAAAGAAAAAAGGATATAACTACAAATGCTATTTAATTTCTCATATAATTTAGTATTGTATATCATGCATAAAATATATTGTTTTGTCCCAAAATAGCTAGAATGCTTTCTTTTTTGGATTCTCCAAAAATGAAAGTATTTATTAATTTAATTTTATATATTTATCTGTAAATTTAAATCCCTTCTTTTTTTCTTTTTTTTTTTTTTTTTTTTTTAATATTTGAACCTATCTTCTTAACCCAACAAAAAATATTTGAAGAAAATAAGTATTTATCTTCGTTATTAATTCGTAATTAAGGGAATAATTATTCTAATTAATAGATTCCTATCAAATAAAAGAATGACTAAAACTAATCATTTAATTCTATAAATCTATTCCGTAAACCAAATAAGACTTAATATATTAATTTTTGTTTCATTAAAATGTGAACCATCTGCGATCACCCCCACCTAGTTCCAACTCTAAAAATAGAGTAGCGGGGCTTTATTTTTCCAAAGGAGGTATAATCACCCTTAATAGTAGTACGGAGGGAAATAGCTGCAAGTAAACAAATGGATATGGCTTTGTTTACAACACTTTTTCATTCTCTTTTTTGCATTTTTTTTTTAAAAAATAAAAATATTAACAAATAATTTAAAATTAAAAAAAAATTACATTATTTTTACTTTTATGTCACACCACAATTTTTTTAAAATAAAAAATCTTCATCTAAAAAGAATTAACAAATGGATTCCAAGCCCTAATCTAATTAGTTTTGACCCACTCAGATCACTTATAATAGAGATTTGATTGGATTGGATGTCGTCCAATGACGACCCCCCGATTTCTTTAAAAAATAAAATTAAGAAAAAATCTAAAAAAGTAACCTAAAAAATAATTATAAAACTTCAAAATACAAAGTAATTGGAAAAGCTTGAGAGCATTCACTGGCGTAAAGAGCGGTTACGTGGAGGTGGAGCCGTCCAAATGTGAAGGACCCAACTAATCCAAATCCTTTTTAATTTTCAAATAAAAATTTGAAAAAGACTTTTGCATGCTTGAGAAAGTGAAAGTTATATATAATTATTCATTACAAAAAAAAAAAAAAAAAAGAAAAAAGAAAAAAGAACAAAAGTAAAGCCTGAAGCATGCTAATAAAGGAAATAAAACAGCTGGCCATGGACAATAAAATAAGGATATAAATTTTTTACAAGTTGGTTCGTAGGAAATTTCCTACAATCTACATATAAGCTGATTAACATGTGTCCCTTGACATATGAGAAGCACATATTATTTAAATAGCATGTACTTCTTACATGTTTTTTTTAACAACATTAATAAAAAAACATGTGCTCCTCACATGTTTAAAGGATAAATATTCTTTATATATGTGGATTGTAGAAAATTTCTTATAAACCAATTTATAAGAAATTTCTATCCATAAAATAATTAGCATTCTTCTTCAAAAAAATAAAATAAAGTAAAATAATTAGCATTCACAACATCATGGATTGCTGGTATATATATAGAAACACAACTAGCAAATCTCTTAGATGATTTGCGCTGAGAGACATTGCAAAAGGTTGTATTATTTTTGTTTTGTCTAATTAAAAAGTTGGATTTGACTAATTGTTGTCATTTTTTGTTTTCTTATATTTAAATATTTGCATATATTATAGAATTACGTGAATAGAAGAGTTGACATATGGTGGTTCATGTAAATAGCCGTAGGCAGACTACTCTAGTATTTTTAGCTATGATTATTGTCAAAACTAGACTTCGCAATAAAATTGAAAATGAGTTTCTGACAAATTTTTTAATGGTGTACATCGAAAGAGATTTGCTGCCATAATTAGCATATATAGATTCAATTATTAATGATTTTCGGGATTAAAAAATGACGGGTTCCATTTTGATAGGTGTTTTGGCTAAAATTTGATGTATTATGAAACTTATTTTGTCTATTTTCTTTTGTTTAATTTTTTTTTTTTTGTCAAAATTGAATTGATGTTAATTTCGATTTTATATATTTATTTCATCTTTAATCTTAATATATTTCTTCTTCATGCTTTCACCCATCCCTATTTTAATATATTCATAATTCATGCCTTGACGCCCTGGCCAACATGCTTTATGGCTCCGTCCCTGGTGTCGTCGGAGTAGTTTTCTGACATGATTGGGGTTGGGTCGGACGTTTCAATATGAGTAAGATTTTATGACTTATTTTCATTCGAACTGACTCTTAAAAATGCATATAACGATGTCGTTTTGTGTCAGTTATATATTTATCATTCTCTCGAAATCCTCAGTATGTATGTTGTGTTGCTTGATCTCTACAACTCTCTCAACTCTTCTCTAATCTCTCTACCCCACTGCCGACTCTTCTTTAGGGTTTGTTCCTCAACCCGAAATCGTTTTGTGTTCTTGTTGTTTGTCTTCGACAAAGATTTATATTCTTTGCTGAAGACCAAAAAAAAAAAGTTTTTGTTTCAATGAAGAACATGGACAAAGAACATATCAGTATTCTTTTGAGCTGAAAGCAAGCATAAGAAATATAGAAAAATTCAAAAAAAAAAAAAAATGACCAAAGCCCCACCCACTTCTGAGTTTTCGAATTGACTTTTTGATGTCGGATTGGTTGGGAAATGTTGATTAGTAGAGGCAGTATCAAGAGTAATTCTAGAAGACGTCCTTGATGTGTCACTTTTGTGTTCCTAAAAAAAAAATGAGGTAACTTTTAAAATCATAATTTGATCAAAACTTAATAGTGATCAATTACAAGCTTAATAGTGATTTTAAAAACCACCCAATTTTTAGAGGAATATAAGAGTACTTCGATATCGGAGGTCAGAAGTAGCCTTTCCAGCATGAATAATTCTACATGTACATTAAGTGTCCACTAAAAAATGAGGTGGCTTTTAAAATCACCATTGAATATGTGATTGATCAAATAATGATTTTGAACAAATGATGATTTTAAAAGCCACCTCATTTCTTTATAAACACTTGATGGACACTTAATATACTATTAGAATTATTCTTCCGACATGATGCAGGTTGGTGCCCACCCCTACTCAATGTATTAGATAGTTTTAGTGGTACTAGTACCAATTTAGCCTCTACAACTATAGCTTAATTATCGAGATCCAAATGTGCTACTAAGGTGATAAGGAAGGGTTCCATAAGTGGTCTTTCACAATCACTTGTTTAAATATATTATTTCAAATTCGAATAAATAATTTGAGAGGATCCTAATCTGATAAGAAAAATAGCAAGAGATTTATAGGCCTGCGACCTGCCTTCCTTTTATTTTTGGTCAGACCTAGCCAAATATGCATATGCAAAAACATGTTATAAATGAATTGCTTCATCAACCAAATCCACCATAATACCTATTCCTATTCCATTAATCAATAGACCCAAAACGCTTGCCGAGTCCGACTTAAGCCATACATTCAAAACGTTTGGCTTTTGAAGGAGTACTCTCAATGTATGTAGGCATTTTTAGTGGCATGAATACCACTATAGCCTCTACAACTATAGGTTCTTTTTTTTCTTTTTTTTTTTTTTTTTTTTTTTTTTTTTTTTTTTTTTGAGATAATACAACTATAGGTTGTTGAAATCCAAATGTGCTACTAAAAGGGTGATAAGTAAATGGGCACTAGAGTTTAAAGGCATGCATTTAAGACCTGTCTTAATTCCCTAATTTTTTTGGTAAACTACTATCAACAAAGTTGTTTATGCAAAATAAATGATATTATTTAGTCTTTATACTCATTTAATATCGATTGGCAATTATTTATTTATTTAAAGTTTTTGGGTTCTACAATGTCATTCTGCTCACGTGGACAACTCTTAGAATATGCCTTGTAAGATGCGATTTCAAATGGAATAAAAAGTTTTAACTTCTCTCACCATGTACTAATTAATTTTTAGATGAGATGATCAAATATCTCACCAAAAACAAAACAAATCAAGACAGGTCTTAAACGCAGGTTTGGAAATTAATCCGTTGCCTGTTACTAATTATCACCCTATTATAATTAGTGTGTGTATGGGCATATATAATTAGGATAAAAATAGGACAAAAAAAAAAAGTTCCTAACATTACTCATCTAATTATCACCCTATAACATTTAGTGTATGTATGGGCATATATATATATATATATATATATATATATATATATAGCACACACCGACACACAAATTCCTGTTTGCATTATTCATTTGCAAATTAAAGGAGGACCAGAAGAAGGCAAAATAGAATTGTTGAAAAATTAAGTTACTCGATCTCAGTTACGGATGTTAATTTTAGACACGATTTGCGAATTCGACATGAACTCAACATAAAATTAGCGGCTTAAGATTGAGAGATTTGACCCGTTTAATTAAATAATTTTAGTTATGATTGATACATATAATTTTATACATGACCCAAATTCATCGTGCAAACACGAATTGATTAAAAAAATAAAAACAAAGAAACAATAAATAAATGATTCCATTCATTTCTTATGTCTCATATTTTTCATAAATATTAGCATCTACACTAGAATTTCGAATTGGGAGCCCGGCCCTCAATACCCACCAAAAGAAAAACAATATTTCCACAGGCGCCACGTGGCATATATTCGCCACTGATAGCGGCAGTCATTGACTAGTAATTGATCATATTTTCTGCTGAGCATGGCCCCTTCGTGGGGTCTCGCGAAGGACCGGAGCAATTCACTATCATCTAAGATTCCACTTGGTCGCTGTTTTTCCATTCTACAGTGATCAATGACCCAACTATAAATTGCCCTGACCACCCATAAAGCTTCTTCACAGCTAGCCTTCCTCGAAGCAGAAAAACACAAAGTTTCTAATATTTTAGGCCTCCTCCAGTATATTCTATCTGTTACATTAGAACTGCGCCATGGCCTCTAATATTAGCTCCAAGACCCTGCTTGTCCTCCTTGTTGCCCTTGCCCTCTCTGTGCAAGGCACTCTAGGTAAATCTCCACCTTTTTACTCCTGCATGCATGCTCATACTCTTATTATTCGTTAATACTTTAAATATTTGTTTAATTTGAACTCTCATACAAATTCAATGGTAAAATAACATTACACATGAAAATTGTTGCAGGAGGGATAGCGTGTGAGCATCTAGACCAAGACACGTGCGCCTTTGCAGTGTCGTCCTCCGGAAAGCGGTGCGTGCTTGAGAAGCACGTGAAAAGGAGCGGAGAGGAAGCATACACATGCCGTACGTCAGAGATTGTGGCCGACAAATTGAAGGACTTGGTGGAGACCGACCAGTGCATCAAAGCATGCGGGCTTGATCGGAAAACACTCGGAATCTCATCGGACTCTCTCCTCGAGTCTCTCTTCACCCAAAAGCTTTGCTCGCCTCAGTGCTACCAGGGCTGCCCCAACATTGTTGACCTTTACTTCAATCTTGCCGCTGGTGAAGGCAAGCATCATTATTACTTTGGTTTTTTTTTTTTTTTTTTTTTAAATATATATATTTCGATAACCGGGATATATATATATATAAAGCCCCAGCTAGATCACACGGATCAGATAAAGTTTAGACTTTTTGCATGTGAACATGACCCCAAAGAATTATTTCCATCTTAATTAACGTAATTGTCTAACAAATTTGCTTATCTTTGGTTAATTAGGTGTATTTCTTCCAAAATTATGTGAAGCACAAGAAGCAAATCTGCGGCGAGGGATGTCTGAGATCCGGAGCTCTGGTTTTGTAGCACCAGGTCCGGTGCAGTCGATGAAGTTCACGGTTGCACCAATAGTTGCGCCAGCGTTGGCTCCATACTAGGAAAACTTATACGATACGAAGCCTTAATTAGTTGTTAGGTTACAATAATGAAGTCACACCTGTACTGCGTGTGTTCTTCAAACAATAAGTTATATTGAATCATATACAGTTATCGGTGTGTGCGTGCTTAATTTATGTATGGTTTGGAAATGAAAAAGATTCAAAAGAAGAAAGAAGAAGAAAATATGTTCATTCAGCTACAGTACTGTCCAAATTGATTCGATCTCCCTGATTATCAATTAGATATAATATATTCTACTTCTATATATCTTAATTAGCCCGTGGAATATAATAAGACTTTTGAATGTTATTTGAAACCAATATGAACGTAACAAATGGGACACGCCTATCAACTTTTAATAAATTTTCCTGGGGAACAGATCTTTCTGTCCAGCCAAGGTAGTCAACTAATCCAAATCAAACTGTTTTTTTTGGGGGAATGTCCATTAAACGCGGGACGGAAGGCCCACGTCAAGCTAGAGAAACAATTATGCTATATTACCAGAACTTGACGGAACTAGCTAGGTAGGGGCGGAATCAGGATTTTTGGTGAGGGGGGACGATTTTTTTTTTTTTTTTTATTTTTTTATTGGGGAGACGGACTTGCATAAATACAAAAGTTTATAGATATTTAAAATCTTCATAGATTTGTGTTTGTGCATATTGTTATTAAATAAAAGCATTGTAGTCTTATATTTAATTTCATGGCATCACAAACATACAGTGGTATAAACAACTAGCAAAATAGCTTATCTAAAAAATAAAAAAAAATCTAGCAAAATAGCTTAAAAAAAAAAAAAAAACTAGCAAAAAAAACTAAACATAATCTATAAAGTCTAATAAAAACAATACTTATAATCGTTGAATTTTTCTCCTAACATTCCTTTGAATCCCCAAATAACAATACTATGAGTCGAGCCAAACAATGGTGAAATCATAAATGATTAAACCATTTAACTTGTATTGCCAAAACAAATATTGTGAACCCAAATGACTGCAAAATAACCACTCAAAAAATTGATTATTGGTTAGAAGTCACTTAGAATAACCACTCAAAAAACCAAACCATTTAACTTCTTTTTTTTTTCTTTGCATCTTCATAGTCTTAAACCAAATTGAGTTTCTCGTTAGAAGCCAACTAGAATATGGAAGGAAATTAAATGAATGGAATATTTTATATTTTGTGTTAAAAGATGGGGCAAAACTAAAAAAAATAAGTTAAAAGGGGACACAAATATTATTTTGGGGGGACAAAAGTATAATTTTGGGAGGAAAAAATTATTTTTTTGGTATATTTAAGGTTATTTTTAAAAAATTTGGGGGGACATTCGTCCCCCCCCCACCCAACATGTGGGTCCGCCCCTGTAGCTAGGTATACGCTGGGGGTATAAATTAAGCCCAAACATTTTAGAATTACTTTCACATTATATATATATATGAAAAAAGTACAAATACTCTTTAAACTCCCACTCCAATGTCAATGTCCTCCCTAAAGCCAACAAAAATACAAAAATAACCCTAAAAATCTTTTAATAAGACAAATATATCATTATAAATTTTAAAAAAAAAAACTTAAAGAAAAAGATACAATTTTTTTTTAAGAAAAAAAAACGATTTTTTTTTTTAAAAAAAAAATTGAAAAGAATTTTTTTTTTTTTTTAAAAAAATAAATAAAAAATGAGAAAAATGAAAATCCAAGGGGTGGCCCAAACTGAAAATTATATAAAACAAAATCTAAAAAAAATGAAAAATCCTTGGTTTTTTTTTTTTTTTTTATTATTTTTCCTCTTTTTAAAAATTAATTTTTTTGTTTTGTTTTTATATAATTTTAAGAATTTTTTTTTTATAATTTTATAAATGATATTTTTGTCATTGTGGGGGGACATTAGCATTGTTTGGTAGTTTAAGGGGGAGGGGGGAGCATTGAAACAATTGGTAGTTTGGGGAGCACGTTGACAATTGGGTGGTAGTTTAAAAGAAGGTATGTATACTTTTCCCTATATGTATATTTTATTTATGAAAAATCCCTTCAAAAATTAAATTTTAATCTCTTACACTTTTTTTTTTTTTTTTTAATAACTTTTTAAATTTTGTCCCTTCATACTTAGGGTATGTTTGTTATAAGTGTTAGTATTTTATATTGGCTATATTCTGGATAAACAAAAACACTTTATGTAATGGTTGAGATTTAACAGGATGGTCGGTTCTCAAATTTAGAATCTTCATGTATTCAGACAATGTACAAATCAAAGCTTGTACTGATCACAAGCATCTTGAAGATATTCATGAAAAGTCATTGCAAATTCCAAGGCAAAACAACCGATTCCTGTGCAACCGTCTGGACGAGCCTTTGAAGGCATTCGGATGCCCCACAGTGTCTTACAGATAAAGATGAAGACATCCGGACGTTAGAGCAACACCTTCTGGACGCTAGATCAATCAGTATTCAACAAGGAGTTGGATTTCAGAAGTCGACACTGTTAGGAAGTCTCTGCAAGCCATCTAGACGATGGGACGATGTCCAGTAATTTCAGAATACTCCAAAGTTCCGTTCGAACGCTGAAAGGATTTTAGCGAAGACCGTCCGGACGCTTGGTCAAGCCGTTCGGACGTGAACCTGATAAAGATAGAATTACGCTGTTTCTGAAAGGATATCGCAGAAAACCGCCCGGACGTGGCTAACTTCCGTCCGGACGCTCGCCAGCTAGAGCTCAAATCTCAGCAGTTTTAGGTTTCTTGTAAGCCTATAAATAGAAGGCTCTAGGCTTGTGTTTTATACAGAATTCGACAGTGAATTCCATAGTGCTTTGAGAGGGTGTTTAGGGAGAATTGAAGATCCGCTAGCTCTGAAGCCGTTGCCGGTGTGTGCTCAACTGTTCGTGTGAAGTCTATCTTAGGGGTCGGTCCTAAGATAAACGAATCCATCAAAAACCCTTCAGGTGGAAGATCTGGTTGGGAAGCGTTCACGATAGGTTTTGTGTCTGAGTTAAATATATGACTACTGCATAAGGGTATGTGAGTACGAGTGTCTTGTAACTAGTTTTGTTTTTGGATAGTAAATTTCCTAGGTTTGGTTGCCCCAGAGTGGTTTTTCTCTTCACAGAGTTTCCACTTCGTAACAAATATCTTGTCTTATTTAAATTTCGCATCTAAGATATTTTGTTGCAAACAAACACAAACATTTGGTTTAAATTAGAAGTCAATATTTATTTTCAATTGGTATCAGAGCTTGGTACACTCTGTTTTAGATTTATTTATTGAGTGTATCCTTTTGACTTCTGTTTTTGATTATTATGTTTCAAAATCTTAATTCAGTTCCGCCTTTTGAGAGGACGAACTATGGCTATTGGAAAGCCCGAATGCACTTCTTTTTAAAATCTATTGACGTCTGAAAAATTGTTGAAATTGGTTGGATTAAACCAGAAGAAACAGACGAAATTACTATTATTCAAACGAGCGCAAGGCTTTCTAATGATAAAGCCCTCCATGCACTATGTTAAGCACTTTCACCATTTGAATTCGCAAGAATTTCAAATTATGAAATTGCTAAAGATGCATGGCAAATTCTAAAAACAACATATGAAGGCACAAAACTGGTAAAATCTGCCAAACTTCAAATGTTGATTTCTAAATTTAAAGAAATTAAGATGCTAGAAGAACAGACCTTCGGAGAGTTCTACACTAAGATTAGCGACCTAAGAAACTCGATAGTGAGTCTTGGGAAGCAAATCTTGGATGTAAAACTCATCCGAAAGATACTAAGATCTTTGCCTGAGCCTTTCAGGATTAAGGTGACAACTATAGAAGAAAGTAAAGATCTGGAGGAGATGAAGATTGAAGAGTTAGTAGGATCTCTTCAGACATATGAATACTCCTTACCTCCAGTCAGAAAGGTAAAAACAATTGCCCTTAAGGCATCTAAGGCATCCAAGAAGAAATCAAGAGTCTCATCTGACGAAGACTCTGATATTGATGAAGATGCAGTGGCAATGTTAGCCAAGAACTTCGAGCATTTTATGAAGAATAATAAATTCAAGAAGAAGTTTTCTGACAGACTAAGAAAGGCTCCCCACAGAACTGATACATAAGAAGTAGAGAAGAAAGATCCGAAGGGTCCTCAGTGCTTCGAATGTTCAGGCTTTGGGCACATCAGGACTGAATGTGCAAATCTGAAGAAACAAAGAGGGAAAGCCTTTAATGCAACTCTTAGTGATGAGTCTGAGAAGGAAGAAGAAACTCCTGAGGAAGAAAAATTCCTGGCCTTCGTGGCCCTACATGAAGATAAAGAGGATTCTCAGTCCTACTACTCTAAGAATAGTGAAGAAGAAGATATGCAGTCAGCCTATCAACTTCAATATGTTGAATTCCTAAAGCTGAGGGAAAAATACAAACAACAGGTACTTGAGCTTAACAACCTCAGAACAGAGAAGACCTCTATGCTCATAAAGATCAATGATTTAGAAGAAAGACTACTGGAGACATAGTTGCAACTAGAGAGAGTTTCAGACGAGAATCTCACCACATGCTCTCCATTCAGAAGTGCCCAACTGACAAGACCAGACTCGAGTATGTTCCTCCTTCCATTTCTGATACTCCTACCTCCAAGACCATTTCCGTGAAGTCAGTTATTCCCGAATCTCCACCCCCAAGAGTGGATAAAGGAAAAGTTGTTATGGAAGGGGAAGTTCCTATCATCCCTCAGCCTCCGGCCAATCTTCCTATCAGAAGAAAGCCTCTTACATGTCATCACTGTGGCGAGCCAGGGCACATCAGACCTAACTACCCACATTGGCAAGTTCAAAGGAAGAAAAAGTGGCAGGCTCCTAAAACTCCCATGTGTCACCAATGTGGAGTTAGTAGACCTAAGTGTCCTCCACCTAAGTCTCTCAGGTAGCATAGATCTCTGCCCAGAAATCATGTTCCAAAGCATCAGCAGCTGCAAAAGCCTACTCAAGCAAAAAAGACTTGGGTCCCCAAGAAGCTGTATATGGAAGAACAGAAGACTGTAGGAAGGGAAATCTCTTATGAAGGAACATCTTCCGTCAGTTCCTTCATGTAAGATCTGGTCAGATTTCTGGCACTACAGCTTACGAAGGAAGGATAGGACAAGGACGAGGACACCCACTCCTTGAGGGGGAGCAAACCTACGTAGTAGGTAAGGTCACACATGCCTATGATTTTGGTTCCTAAATCCTAGAGCATGACAGGTACACTTGCATAGTTTATTTTATTTTATCATCTCATAAAAACTTTGCATGTTGTTATGGAACCATCGTTTCTATCCCTATATTCCCTCTTGGGTTGTCTTGAGGAAATTCTACAGGTATTAAATAGGGATGATAGTAAAAGCACGTCGAGCGGCTGTTTTTCTATCTTGGTACTATCAAAACTCTCTCCATGAGGTCAGGTTTGTTTTTACCTTAGATGTTAGGTCTATATTATCCTCTATATTGTGAAGCATGGTTGTTGTTTTTGGTTTGTTTTAAAATAATAATAATAATAATAATAATGATAATAAAAAGGGGGTTAAAGGATGCAGGTTTTATTGTTCCATTATATAGCTTCCAGATATCTTATGTATGTTAAATTGATGTCTCAGTTTTTGATGCATTTGTTCTTTTACCTTTATATAACTGAGAGTTTCTCTTGATATCTGCAAAGTTTCCCAGTGGCATCCATAATAGATAGTTACTTTTCTCATGGGATGAAAAATTGTGCACTTTCCAAAAGCTCCCCAAAGGTATTTTTTTTTTTTCTCTCTTTTGACTTTAGCTTCTGGAAATTTTAAATGAGGGCGATTTTTTTTTCTAACATGGTCAAATTGACCAACTCGCTAGTTGAACCTAGAACCCATAAATTATGGCATTTTTTCTAGGTTGCAGCACCAAGTGATAAAATGCATTCAAAACTTAATAAAAATGGATAAATAAAAAGATCCACTGCTTATGCTATAAATATGTTCTTGATCTTGTCCCTAAAGAAATAGTCAATGACCACATCATTGCGGAAATAGACGGTCACTAAAGGACATAATAAAAGAAAAGTGCTGCAATTTAGGGGGAGTGTATCAGATGAAGGTAACTAGGCCCTAGCATAATAAGGTTTGACTTTTGACTGATCTAACATTGATTTTCTCTTCCCTGAAAATTTCGGGTGAGTCATATCAGTGAACTTCATACCTTATTGAGAAAACTTTCACACACACACGCATTGCTTGAGTTAAGTTTTCTATTGAAAAATGTCGTTCTGCAGGGAAATTCTTGTGCTTATTAAATCTTAACTCTCAATTATATCTTGGAATATTTTTGAAATGCTAATTGAACTGAGATATCAGTGTTATATACATGCATGCTCTGGAAATTATTTGGGAAATATTTTTTCTGCTATTTTATTTTTCTCTTTTTCAGATTTGTGTGTGTGAAGCGTCCGGATGGTGGTTCTGGCTGTCTGGACGGTAAGGTTGATTCGTCCGGACGGGCGTGTTTTTCGATCTCCTACGTGGCACTTCGTTCGGACGGAACTTAAGTGACGCCCGGATGGTGAACCCTGTAGGGTTAAATCGCATTCTCCCTGCGCCGCAGTCTTCTCATTCGCCTTTTTTTGGTTCTTTTTGTCGTGTTGTGCATTTTTTCTGTGCTTTTTATGCATAATTCTCAAGTGCACGTGTCATCTTTGCAATTTTTCTCTACCCCAGGTATGTTTTCAATACTCTTTTACTAATTTATTTTAAGTTTCTATGCTTAAAATAGTTTGTTTTTGGGATTCTATTATTTTAAGTTTAATATGCATTATTGCTCAAAATTCTTTATTATTTGGGTTGAGATTCTGCATATTTGGTTCTCAATATTGTTTGGGTTATGTTTCATGATGTTGTAATTTCTGGATAGTCCATTTTACAGCCGTTATAATGCCCAAATATTTTGGACTAACAGGAATTAATGCTTTCATAAATTTGTGTCTGTGATTTTTTTTAGTCCAGGAATTATTTCTTCAGACGACTCTCCTTCTCGTGTCAAGCAAAGAACTGAAGAATCAGTTGCTGACAGATTTCATCACATGCGACCACGATAGGTCCTATTCGAGCGAAATCTTCTCCGCGTAGATCTGAGAGATCCAGTTCTGCTCCTTATCGCTCAAATGCTACTGGAGAACCACTAAGAGTACTTGTACAATTGTGCCTGCCCGGCCTTTCCCAGACTGGTACTGGAGTTCTATGGCAACATGATCATCATCCAGGATGATGACAAAGGACTCATTATGCAGACCGTGGTCAGAGGACAGCAGATACAGATTGATCCACATCTTATCAGTGCTGTGATCAGAGTGCCTGTGTTACCAGTCTTTGGAGTTCCTTTTCCTGATGAAGCTCCCTGCATTGATTTCTTGCATGACTTCTTTGGGACGAGACCACAGTGAGACGACAAGTCCCACTCCCAGATCAACATCAGTGCCTTTGCTCCTATGCACTGATTTTTAGCAAAGATTGTGGTGACAAACCTTTGGCCTCAAGCTCGTCGAAGTGAGCTTACTCTTAAGAATGCCACCATTCTCTATGCCATCGTGATACAAACTCCTTTTTGCCTGTGCAAGCACATCTTGCACACTATGCTCGAGGTTCGAGATGAGAAGAACACAAGTCTGTCTTTTGGGTGTTTGATCACTCAAATCTTCCTTTAGGCCGTGATAGATATTTCAGACTCAGAGCGCCGCTCATGGATCTCGGCCAGATCCCTTTGGCATACAGACTGTCATGAAGTCTAATGACCAGTTGCGGCATGAGGCTCAAGGCAGTGTTCGTCAGCATCCACCAGATCTTCCCACAGCAGCTGCATCATTATCATAGGCTGTGCCTCCCTCCTTTGACATTGAAGCTACTTTTGCACAGCTTATGTCTTCTATGTCAGCTCTCCAGTGGGAAGTCAATCTTATAGGAGAGCGTCTCGAGCAGAGCCAGATCGACATAAGGGAGTGCCTAAAATATCATCATCCAAAGCCGCATGATGATGATGATTGAGTTTTTTTATATTCTATCTTATTTTGGTTATCAAACAATTTCAAATTTGTGCTGACATTTTGGTGTAAGTACTAAAACACTTATGGTTTTAAATTAATACTCTGTTTACCCTTTGTCATTGTGTGACAAAAAGGGGGAGTATTTTTGGTTGATTTTGGTTTTCAGACCGGGACTGTATTTCCAAACCGGTCAAGTGTTTTTTGTCCCAGAATAGCCAAATAGGGAGTTTGTTAGTATTTTATATTGGCTACATTCTGGATAAACAAAAACACTTTATGTAATGGTTGTGATTTAACAGGATGGTCGGTTCTCAAATTCAGAATCTTCATGTATTCAGACAATGTACAAATCAAAGCATGTACTGATCACAAGCATCTTGAAGATATTCATGAAGAGTCCTTGCAAATTCCAAGGCAAAACAACCGGTTCCTGTGCAACCGTTTGGACGAGCCTTTGAAGGTGTCCGGACACCCCGGAGTGTCTTACAGATAACGATGAAGACGTTCGAACGTCAGAGCAACATCGTCCGGACGCTAGATGAATCAGTATTCAACAAGGAGTTGGATTTCAGAAGTTGACACTATTCGGAAGTCTCTACAAGCTGTCCGGACGACGTGGCAACACAACCGGACGATGTACAGTATTTCAGAATACTCCTGAGTTCCGTTCGAATGTGGAAATGATTTTAGCAAAGACTGTTCGGACGCTTGGTCAAGCCGTCCGGACGTGAACCTGATAAAGATAGAATTACGCTGTTTCTGAAATGATATCGCAGAAAACTGTCCGGACGTGGCTAACTTCCGTCCAAACACTCGCTAGCCAGAGCCCGAATCTCAACAGTTTTAAGTTTCTTGTAAGCCTATAAATAGAGGGCCCTAGGCTTGTGTTTTGTATAGAATTCGACAATGAAGTCCATAGTGCTTTGAGATGGTGTTTAGGGAGAATCGAAGATCCGCGAGCTCTCAAGCCGTTGCCTGTGTGTGCTCAATTGTTCGTGTGAAGTCTATCTTAGGGGTCGGCCCTAAGGTAAAGGAATCCATCAAAAACCCTTTCAGGTGGAAGATCTAGTTGGGAAGCATTCACGATGGGCTTCGTGTCAGAGTTAAAGGTATGACTACTGCATAAGGGTATGTGAGTACGAGTGTCTTGTAACTAGCTTTGTTTTTGGATAGTGGATTTCCTGGGTTTGGCTGTCCCGGAGTGCTTTTTCTCTTCACAGAGTTTCTACTTCGTAACAAATATCTTGTCTTATTTAAATTCCGCATCTAAGATATTTTGTTGCATACAAACACACACATTTGGTTTAAATTAAAAGTCAATATTTATTTTCAATAAGGATTAAACCGATAGAATGGTATAGCTATTCCATAGTTTAGTAATTTTTTTGGTCCCTGAAATAAGTACTATTTCATAAAATAACTGAATAGTTATTCCTATAAAAAAAAGGAGTGGAATAGCTATTTCAAGAGCAGTAAATAAATCAATTCATTCAACAACCCACTCCTTTAAACTTGATTCGTGACTGCGGATCGAAACTCACTTGTAACTGATTATTAAGTGATACATATCAGACTCGCTCGACGAAACTCGATTTATGCTCGCAAGTCTAGCTCGTATAAAGCTCGACCCGACTCGATTAAGGCTCGCGAGCCTACCTCATAGTATAAGCATATACTAACTTATTATTAAATAACATATTAATTTATTAACTAGTTGGTTAATTATATTGACTTAATATTACTAAGCAATTAATTAACTTTGTAAACATAGTTAAGTAATTAATTATAGTCTATAGGTCACTTTAATTTTTTTGAAAAAGTATGTACTAAACAAGCATAGTATAGCTAGTTCCTACCAGTTATACTAAATAAGCATAGTATAGTATAGTATATATATATATATATATTATTAACATACTAACTAGTTAGTTCCTAAACTAACATATTAAGTTATTAATAGTTAGTATATAAGTGTATATATATATATATATATATATATATATATATATATATATATATATATATATATATATATATATATATAAACATATGTATGGCACATCACACATGGTTAACAATAGTTATATATTATACTTATACTATAGTTAATTGGTTAGATATAGTATACTAAACTTACTTCTTGCTCATATTATACATATACAATAGTTTTTACTTTTTAATTATATATAATAACATATTGTTAATTTGTTACCTATAGATTATAATTATATACTATATATGCCTTATGTAGTTACATATTATATATCTATACAATAGATAAATGTATAGAGGTTATTCACAAATTTGGGCTTGAACTCCACTCGATTCACATATTAAAAAAATTAATAGCCTAGCTCGAATTCGAGTTGAGCAGAACTTATCAAGTACTCGGCTCGGCTTGAATGACATTCTCAACGAGTTCAAGCCCGAGCTCGCCCGAGCTTCCAAGGAATTGAGCTTGAAAAATTTTTGTAGCTCAGCTCGAATAGACATTCTCATAAATGAGCTAGTCTTAAAATCCTAAAGGTTGGCTTGGCTTGACTCGATTACAACTCTAGCTATTTATTTATCTTGAAAATAGCATTTACACAAATACACCCAATAGTACTACAGAGCAGAGATATGGGAACCAAACCTAAGAGCTCGTTCTGTTACAATGATAGCACTTGAGCTTCGAAATCGCTTCAATGGTTGCCGGGATGAGACTACTTAGCGCACTGTCTTCGGCACTAAGATGTACGAGCGAGGAACAATTTGCGAAAGCCGAGGGCAGGGTATCGTACAACTGGTTTGACTTCAACCAAAGATATTAAAGCTTCTAAAGCTCTCTCTGTAAGAACTAATAATAATTTAAGGAGAGATAAAGGAAATAGAGGAAACACAGATTTTTGGTGGTTCGACCTATGGCCTAGATCTACATGTCAAAGCTTGTTGTTGGGTACATCTTTCCTTGATTCATTTGATTGTATACAAGATTCTATTTATAGAGAAAGAGTCTGAATGTTACAAGTTTCTTATACTTCTACATTAACAACGATAAATCAAATTTATCATCCTATAACTCGTGTCTTTTGAGTGCTTATAATTCTTGTCTCTTGAGTTCTTGTAACTCTTGTCTCAATATACCCCTGCAAACCCAACCGTAGATCACAGATGTTGAGGTTTGATCTTGAACATCAAAGAGTTAGAAAAAAAAAAGGCTACTATGGCCTGAATTGGAACATCGATTTCTATAATCGAAACTTGGACTTCGACAACTCTAGCCAATATCGACTACTATGGCTGGGACTTGAACATTAGCGACTTTGTCAGGCATCAGCTACTATAGCCAGAATTTGGACCTCGGCAACTTTGGTAGGAAGCGTCTACTATGGCCGGAACTGGGCCAACTATGGGCATGAAACCTCTTTGGGCATTCTTTTTTTTTCAACAAGAGAGAATTGGGTGGGTGATATTTACTAGTAGAAGAAACAATGATAGTATGTCATGTCATCTTGACAAAGAGAGAGACTCATGTGGGTGTGGGAAGAGAAATAGCTCGAGCACAGGGTGAGAAAATGTGGAAGGTTGAGAAAACCCAAGAAAACAAAATTGGTACACGTTGAATATTTGTGAGTATTTTGATTTTGGTTATGATTGAAGATGCAAAAGGATGAGTGAACCAAAAAAGAAAAAAAAATTGGCACATGATCGAATATTGGTGTTAGCCTATAGCTATGATACCATGCAAGAACTAATAATAATTTAAAGAGAGATAAAGGAAATAGAGGAAACACATATTTTAGGTAGTTTAGCTTATGGCCTAGATCCACATGTCAAAGCTTTGTGTTAGCTACATCTTTCCTTGATTCATTTGATTGTATACAAAACTCTATTTATAGAGAAAGAATCTGAATGTTACAAGTATTTTATACTTCTACATTGATAACAATAAAACAAATTTATCATCCTGCAACTCTTGTGTTTTGAGTGCTTATAACTCTTGTCTCTTGAGTTCTTATAACTCTTCTCTCAATACTCTGATCCTTGCTGAAACTTGACCGAAAAACCTGTTGTATGAGAAGTTGATGAGCTAATTGGGTTTTGAGAGGGAATCAGATGGTGGAGATGTGAAGGGTGTGGATTTTGATGTGTTGGCACCGGCGGGGTTAGTGTTGGCTTCAGAGGTGGGGGTATTGTCGGACATTGAGAGAGAGGAAACATAAATATTGCGAAGAGAACTGTGTAGATGGCTGTTATATAGTTCTAATTTTTGGGGTTTTGAAATAAAAAAACGAAATAAAACTAAATTAAAAAATAAAATAAAATAAAATAAAAAGCACTAAGGTTTTCAGAATCCATCTCGCTAAGTCAAAACATATATTCTCATGTTTGCTCATACGTACGAATTGCAATAAAATCCTATGCATGTTCTAATTTTCATGAAATTACCTATTGAAAGATTCAATGAATCCATCATTTTTTACAAATCACATTGAATATCCAAGTTAATTCAAAACCATCCAATGTATCTGTTTGATTAATAAATCACAATGAATATCCAAATTAAATAAAAAAAAATTCAATGTATCCGTTAAATGAAACAAATTGAATATCCAATGTTTGCACATATATTAATCGAAACAATCAATTAAAAGAGTACGTTTTAATCCTTTAGTTGAATTGAAATGAACATACATTCGGATTATATGAACAAAACATGAAAATACAAAATCTAATCAATGGCAAGGCTTCATCTTCAACCTTAGTTGAAGTTTTAGCCTCTCATGACTAAAAATAACATGCTAACCTTTATTAAAAACTAAGAGTCTTACAAAGAACAAAAGAAAACATATAAAGAAGTAGACTCTTTATTGGAGGCTGCAGGCTTGCGCCTCTCCACACGCACTCTCCTCATTTTTACAAAAGAAAAGCTTTATTTTATATGGTGCTACTAGGGTTAGAAACAAAAGACCAAAAATGACGCCTCTACCATAACTTCCATCTATTTCTTTTCCCACTTTTCTTTTAATTGGTCACGCACATTGGCTTTCTTCTATTTTTTTCTTCTTTCATTTCTTTTTGGTCTTCTACAAAATAGCTAATTCTTTTTTATTTTTCTTTTCTTTTGAAATTCGCTCGAGTGTCTTGGGTAGAGATGTGCTCGAGACAACAGATCAGAATGTACTTGTTTTCCTGTTTCTTTGCAATCCTACATAAAAATCGCTATTTTTTCTCAATGACCTGCAAAACACTAAAACACCAATACTAACAAAAAAATCAAAAAATAACAAAGCTAAATGTTTAGCACATGCAAATTAAGGGGTCCAAATATACAATATTTGGCACTCATCAATGGCCATACTGTATCGGTGTATTTTTGTCAGAAGAAAAAGGTCAATCAAAATTGTAATTTATAATTGTATTATCAGGTATTTTAGTAAATTTGATTACAATTCAAGTTATATTTACGTGGTACAACCAAATAATAGGAATAACTATTCAATTTTACTATTTCTTTTTTATTTTTTATTTTTTATTTTTTATTTTTTTAATTTCTAGTTATAAATTTTTGAGAAAAGTACACATAACCTCTTCAAACTACCATCTTATTTTCAATGTCTTCCCTAAACTACCAATTGTGTCCATAGCCTCCCAAACTATCAAAAAATTTCAAGATCCCCTCCTAATGACAAAAATACCCTTCATAAAATTAATAAAATTTTAAAAAGAAAAACTAAAAAAATCTAAAATAACAAAAATTTATACAAAAAAAATAAAAAAAATAAAAAAATAAAACTTGATTTTCTTCTTCTTCTTCTTCTTTTTTCATTTTGTTTTTTGTTTTTGTTTTTTTAAATATTGTTTTTATAATTTTCAGTTTTTTTTTTAAACTTTTCTTTCTTTTTCGTGTTTTTAATTTTTAATTTTCAAGTTTTAATTTTTTTAATTTTTCGAATTTATAAGGATATTTTTGTCTTATTGAAAAAAAGTTATAGTCATTTTTGTCTTTTTGTTAGTTTTAGGGGGGGGGGACATTAACATTTTTTAGTAGTTTGAATGGGGACCTTGACACAATTGGTAGTTTGAAGGGGACATTGGCAATTGAGTGATAGTTTGAGAGAAATATATGTACTTTTTCCTAAATTTTTCTAATAAAATACCCGTTCACCCTTCAATGTCTAGTTAGGCCAATACTTTGATTTGAATGGCTGGGACGCAATGGCTCATATGGGCAAAATCTATTGGTTTGTTTGGAAAAGTCAAATCGTAAGTTAAACAAAATCCAATGACTAATTTCTCATTTTCTTTATGAATAAAAAAATTAAATAGAAGCAAATAAAAACAAACATTTTGTTTAACTAGGACTTAGATTAATCTTTTGATTTGGTAGCTCTAAATATCTTTTGATCTTCTTTTCTGTTCATAAAATTTTGCCAAACTAAGAGAGAGTGAACTATTTTTTGAATTATAATATATTTTCCTAAAACATTAAAAACACACATTTTAGGATTTATATAATTCCAAAAGAGATTATGATCACTATTAATAGTTGGCTTTAATGATATCAGATTCTTTCGAAAGCTTGGCACTAGGATCTTCATCTTAGTTGGTAGGTGACTTGGCTCAATCTTATTAACTGTTCTTGCGGGCTCTTCCTAGCGCTATTCCTAGTCCTATTATTAGAATATATCTGAGAATTAGGGTGGGCAGAAGGCTGATGCCTAGCATGTAGCAGATGTAAATTATTAAAGTACTACTTCTAATAACTATTTTACTTATAAAATTTGTTCGTCCTAGACTTAAATGGTTAATTATGTTAAACTGCCTCAAGAAGATATCTATACTTTTAATAAAGAATATTGATTTCATATTAAGAATAAGTTTTCCTAGAATCCTCAATGTAAAAAACCCAAATTACTCAAGAATTGACCATGCAAGATCCAACTCATTGGGATATCAAAGCAACCAATCATGTGTGTTTGGGTCACTATTCTCTTAGGATTGAGACTCCTTATAATATAGGTGTGAAAAAATCTCTGTTATGAGTCTTTGATAAAGATCTTGTAACTGGGCGGTGGATGGGTAAACTTACAGGATCGGTCCTACGGAGCTTACCTATGATGGAATGGAATAGTTGGAAGATATAGTTTGAGGTTAAGAGGACCTCACCTCACAACACAAGGTTGATTTGGGTTAATAATTCTCTGCCTTATTTCATAATATAATAGCCTTTAGATAGGCACACTATTACAACTTACAACAGGACTTCTCCTCCTAATACTCGTAGGATTGGAAGCTAAGGTGTTGAGTCATCACACATGATGCTCTTTATTGAAATACAAAACCTTCTCGGACTAGGACTTAATATCCTTGACCGACTACTACTAATACTTATGTTGTGAGTTTTAAAGAGTACTCGCAAGCGCACAAATCGTTTGCAATATAGTGTATGCAAGTGCGAGGTCGAATCCACAGGAAAATGGTCAAAAATCAGTGTCTTGCTTAATCAACCTCATTCTAACCTAGTTCCAAGAGTTTGAGGGTTAAACATGCACAAAAAATGCTAAGTAAAGAGGAAGAAATTAAATATGTAAAAAGGGACTAAGGCTAAGGAATTCACCAAACCATCTCCAACAACTCACACTCTTGGTTTCCACTTGAACATCTAAAGAACATTAAGCTTAGAGTGTCATTCAAGCCTCTTAACCATCAACCTTAGAACCATTAAATGAATCCAACTCAAAGATAAATCACAAAGAGTACCCATTTGAAATCAAATCATCCATTGTATCCATTCAAAGAATAAATCACAATGGATATCATCTTTCAAACCGATAGAACAATGTATCCATCGGTTGAAACACATTAAATGTCCTATTTCTACCACTAACCACATTCATTGCAAAAGATAAAGCATTAAATGAATGGAACTTGAATAACATAATGATATAGCATTAAATGTGCAAGTAGGACTACAAGAGTGTGAGTGTCATCAATGGAGAGATTTCATCCTTAACCTTAGTTGAGAGTTCTAGCCTCCCATGACTAAGAACACCACAAAAACTTGAAGAACAAACATGAAAATTGAAGAAAAGCTTTACAAAGACAAATGTCTAAAGAAAAGAGCTACTGAAATAAACTATAAAATGCACGAAATTAAACCTATCTACTGCTATCAGAACTCTCCCAACAAGGAGGCATGGCTATGGCTTTATAGAAAGAAGGAAATTAGGGTTAGAAACCCATTTAAAATGGCTCCTCTAACCCCCTCTAGGGTTCCTCTCTTGTTAGAGACAACCAAGGTCACGAAACCAGCGTGTTCTGCTGCGAAAATCAGAGGGAGAACTGCTTTTTGTCATGGAGAATCTCCTGATTGGGTGTTCTGGCGCGCTTATGCAAAAGTAAGTTCTGGGAAATTTCGATTGATCGACTTCGGGAAAAAATTTCGATCGATCGACTTTTAAGTTCGATCGATCTACTTTTCAGAACTTTCGAATTTTCAAGCATTTCCACATGAAATTTTGCCATTCCTCTCTTATTGACCTATAAAACACAAAAACACAAAAACTAACAAAAATATCAGAAAATAGCAAGGCTAAAGGTCTAACTAATGTAAATCAAGGAGTCCAAATATACAATATTTGGTACTCATCAAATACCCCCAAACTTACATTTTGCTAGTCCCTTAACAAAAAAAAAAATGAAAAAAAAATCAAAGCATGAAACATAACTTCTATTTCGTGGGAGAAATGATTGCATTTAGCATATGCAACAAGCCTTTTAAACCCCTAGGACTCCCTAGTGGACAAGTGAAGTCTCGTGAGGGTTTGCCAGAAATGATACCCACAAACATTGAAATGCTGTATTATCAATTGAGCAAAAATCCGCATTAAAACACCTGGTTCACACATCATGAGCATGTTTAACAAAATGAATATCACATCATCATGTTATCAAAAATCGATCGACTCATAGTTGAAAAATTGAGACAACACATGTTCAAAAGTGTAAGGTGTTAATAACATAGAATCATGAGGTTTCAATTTTTCTCAAAGCATGTGTATCAAAAAACTCACAGGAGTTCCATCAGATGAATATAACCAAGGCTTAAATGTGCAATTTCTTTTATTCATTATTTTTGTGTCGGCTGTGCAATGCTTGACTCCCTTAAGCTTTCTAATTGACTTATGTAACGAGTGTTGGGCCAGTGACTCCCAAACCAGGTGGTTTTAGGGCACTAGATGTAAAACATCCCTAGGGGCTTACTTACTCAAGTCAAAAAGGCTACGAAGTCAAACTAGCCAAACAAACAACCAATCCTGAAATTCTCATCTTTATACGCGAACACCCAATGCTTAGTGAGGCAAGGGGCCCGGTTACTCAATGAGAACTCGAATTGGTGATACTATTCTAAGCCAATTTTTTTTTTTCTTATAATAATAATAATAAGCCAAGGTTTCATCAACAAGTCATCCTATAAGTCTTAAGACACACATTCTTAAATCAAATTTCATGCCTCACAGATCCTATGCTATCGTGCTTGTGATAAATGATTTAAACATGTCAAGTTTCTATAGTCCAACAGATGAGTCAAAAGATTTCAGATTTTAATGACATGCAAAATTCAACATGTTAGACAAACCAATGATATGCAAACCATAGTAAAATGTAATCATGCTCAACTAACAATAAAAGTGTTTTTTTTTTTTGGTGAATAAACACAAAATATCAACAAAAACAATAAATGATAACAAACAGACATGTCTATCCCACCCCCAAACTAAAATGACACAATGTCCCCAATGTGGTGAGAGATACAATATCGAAGTGGGTGCTGCAAGCTGGGCACACTGCAAGAGAACATTCCCCCCAAACTTGAACGGCAGACATTGTCCTGAAAATCACAACTAAAACAAAAAGAAACAAGATCAAATGATAAGGAAAAATAATGAGGGTTGCCTCCCACAAGCGCTAAGTTTTCAGTCTTCAGCCAGACTTTTGATCCTGACGACAATCATTCCGAGTAACTCGGATCCTCCAAAAGGGTCGTCTCAACCTCCAGGCTCTGCAACTCCAAAAATGGCTTCAGTCTTTGCCCGTTCACCTTGAAAGTACTGCCATTCTTTGGATCCTCAATCTCAATGGTCCCATAAGAAAATACTGAACGAACAATGAATGGGCCTGTCCATCGAGATCGGAGCTTCCCTGGAAACAGATGTAGACTTGAATTGTAAAGAAGGACTTTTTGACCAGGTTCAAAAGATCGTCTCAATATGTTCTGGTCATGAACCTTCTTCATCCGTGCTTTGTACAACCTAGCACAATCATAAGCATCGTTCCTCAGCTCTTCCAATTCGTTGAGTTGAAGCTTCCTCAGTGAGCCAGCCTTTGTGAGATGGAAATTCAGCTGCTTAATGGCTCAGTAGGCTCTGTGCTCCAACTCCACTAGCAGATGACATGCTTTTCTGTATACAATACGGTAGGGTGACATGCCAATCGGGGTCTTGAAGGCTGTCCGGTATGCCCATAATGCATCGTTCAAACGAAGAGACCAATCTTTCCTTGACGGGTTCACCGTCTTCTCCAAAATTCTCTTGATCTCTCTGTTTGAAACCTCCACTTGACCGCTCGTCTGAGAACGATAGGGAGTGGCAACCTTGTGCGTGATGCAATACTTCTTCATCAGCTGCTCGAAGACCCGGTTACAGAAATGCTTTCCACCATCACTAATAATTGCTCGAGGAGTACCAAAACGAGCAAATATAGTGTCTTTTAAAAACTGAACCACAACTCTGTGGTCATTGGTCTTGCAGGCAACCGCCTCCACCCATTTGGACACGTAGTCCACTACAACCAGAATGTACAGATAGCCGAAGAAGAGTGGGAAAGGTCCCATAAAATCGATGCCCCACACATCAAAGATCTCGACAATAAGAATGGGGTTGAGGGGCATCATATTTCGGCGTGAAATACTCCCTAGCTTCTAACAGCGCTTGCATGAGACACAATAAGTGTGAGCGTCTTGAAAGATGGTCGGCCAATAAAATCCGCACTGCAAAATTTTTGCAGCGGTCTTCTTCGCGCTGAAGTGGCCTCCACAAGTATGATCGTGACAAAAAGAGATGACACTAAATTGGTCAGGCTCAGGGACACATCTCCTAATGATCTGATCAGGACAATACTTGAATAAATAAGGATCGTCCCAGAAAAAATTCTTCACCATGGCCATGAATTTGGACTTATCTTGCCGCCCCCAATGCAAAGGCATTTGACCGGTGACAAGATAGTTTACTATGTCAGCAAACCACGGTGAGTGAGTATGAGCAATATGCATCAATTGCTCATCAGGGAAGGTCTTAGAGATGGGGGTGGCCTCCTCAATAAAATCTACAGTAATCCACGAGAGATGGTCGGCCACCACATTTTCGGAACCCTTCTTGTCCGGAATCTCAATGTCGAACTCTTGTAAAAGCAAAATCCACCGAATGAGGCGAGACTTAGCATCTTTTTTTGGAGAAAAGATACTTTAATGCCGCGTGATCCGAGTAGATGATGACTTTCGATCCCAACAAGTAGGATCGAAACTTATCCAAAGCAAAAACGACTGCTAGCAACTCCTTCTCAGTGGTCGAATAATTTAGTTAGGCGTCGTTCAGAGTTCGACTCGCGTAATAGATGACATGGGGGAGCTTATCAATGCGCTGCCCCAAAACAGCTCCAACCGCGTAGTCTGACGCGTCACACATGATCTCAAAAGGTGTGCCCCAACTGGGGGGCCGAATGATAGGTGTGGACGTCAAAATCTTCTTCAAGGCCCCAAATGCCTTCTTCCAGTCCTCATAAAAAATAAATGGGGCCTCCTTAACCAACAACTTGCACAAGGGCCGGGCGATTTTGCTGAAGTCCTGGATGAATCGTCGATAGAATCCTGCATGGCCTAGAAAAGAGCGAACCTTTTTCTCCGTTCGTGGAGGTGGAAGGTTGGATATCAGATCCACCTTCGCCTTGTCAACCTCTACCCCCCTATGAGAGATGACGTGACCAAGTACAATCCCTTGCTTTACCATAAAATGGCACTTCTCCCAGTTGAGCACTAGGTTTTTCTCTTTGCACCTCACTAAGACTAGAGTGAGGTGGATGCTGATCATACACCGCTGAAAGGTAGCGGGTGCATTGCATAACCCAAAAGGCATGCGTCGGTAGGCGAACGTCCCAAACGTACAAGTGAAGGTCGTCTTCTCTTGGTCTTCAGGATCCACGGGGACCTGGTTATATCTGGAATAACCATCCAAAAAGTAGTAGTACTCGTGCCCAGCCAGCCGCTCCACCATCTGATCAATGAACGGAAGAGGAAAGTGGTATTTCCTGGTGGCGTGTTCAGCTTGCTGTAGTCGATGCAGACTCTCCATCCGGACTGGACTCGAGTTGGCACCAACTCGCCCTCCTTGTTCTGCACGACCGTTACTCCAGCTCGCTTGGGCATGACATGAATAGGGCTCACCCATTTGCTGTCAGAAATTGGATAGTTGATGCCTGCATCCAATAACTTGATTACTTCTCCCCTCACAACTTCTTGCATGGATGGGTTGAGCCGTCTTTGTGGCTCCCTCAATGGTTTGGTGCCTTCCTCCAGATGTATCTTGTACATTACCACCGAGGGGCTGATTCCCTTAATGTCGTCAATGGTCCAGCCTATAGCTTCCTTGTGCTCTCTTAAGACGTCTAACAACCTCTCCTCTTGAGCAGCATGAAGATCTGAAGCTATGATCACAGGCAAAGTCTCTGCAGGACCGAGGAACTTATACTTGATATTGTCCGGTAGGGGCTTAAGTTCCTTTTTTGGAGGCTCAGGTACTGCTGCCTCCTCTTTCTCATTGCTCTCCAGAGGAGCAAACTCCAAAATGGCATTGGCTTGCTCAAGTAATACATCCAAGTCCAGATCCTCTCCGAACTGAGCAAAGCATGCCTCCAGGGGGTCTTTAGTGCTTGATCCTTCAATAACTTCATCTATGATCTCCTCAATCAAGCAGGCACTTCTGATCTCATCGCATTCCCTCGGCTTCTTGCTGATGTCAAA
This sequence comes from Alnus glutinosa, assembly GCF_958979055.1. NCBI lineage: Eukaryota > Viridiplantae > Streptophyta > Magnoliopsida > Fagales > Betulaceae > Alnus > Alnus glutinosa. The sequence continues at coordinate 22,253,906 of NC_084887.1, forward strand.
GATGTTCAGCTCCACTGTCATATTGCCGAAGGAGATCTTCATTACCCCTGTCCTACAGTTGATCAGGGCGTTAGTCGTGGCTAAGAATGGTCGCCCTAGGATTACCGGTATCTGAACTCCAACGTTCTGCACCGGCTTAGTATATAGCACTATAAAATCCACGGGAAAATAAAACTTGTCCACCTTAATCAAAACATCCTCCACTATTCCCCGTGGTATCTTAACTGACCGGTCAGCCAACTGCAGTGTCATGGAGGTGGGCTTCAATTCTCCTAACCCTAAATGCAAGTAAACTGAATAGGGGAGGAGATTGACACTGGCTCCAAGGTCAAGCAGAGCCTTCTCAATGTGGCTGACTCCTATCGTGCAAGAAATAGTAGGACATCCAAGGTCCTTGTACTTGATAGGCAGCCTACATTGGAGAATTGAGCTGACTTGCTCGGTCAAACAAACTTTTTTCGGGACATTGGTTTTCCGCTTGACGGTGATCAAGTCCTTCAAGAACTTAGCGTAAGACGGCACTTACTGGATGGCATCCAAGAACGGGATGTTGATCTGCACTTGTTTGAACACCTCCAGAATGTCCTCGAACTTTCCTCCTTTCTTGGGCGCGAGAAGTCTGTCAGGGTAAGGCGCCTTAGGTATAAAAGACCTAGGAGGAATCTCAATAGTGGGAGTGGCGGTAGATGGCTCTGCATCTTTCTCCTCTGTGCTCCCGCTTCCTTGTCCTTCTTGTGCAGCAGGGTTCTCTTCAGGAAGAACCACTTGGTTATCCACTTGTCTCCCTAACCTAAGTGTGACAACGGCTTGCACATGCTCCTGCCCATGCACTGCATTTGATGAACTTCCCTCATGGAACTGCAACTTTGGATTCGGCACAGGCTGACTAGGGAGCTTTCCCTTCTCTCTCTCTCCCCCAGGTGACTAGCAATTTGCCCAATCTGGGTCTCCATCTTGGCAATAGCTTGAGTGTTCACCATGGTAGCATTCTTCACATCATTGATAGATTGCCCTGTAAGCTATATGAAGGCCTTGAGAGTTTCTTCCAGAGTGGATTGTGAAGAAGAGGCGGGGGCTTGAGTAGGGGCTTGGTATGATGGTGCTGGCTGGGTAGGACGACTTTGTTGGTGAACCGGCTGATGAAATCCAGGGGGGTATTGAGTGTGGGATTGGTGAGGAACTTCCCCTAGAGTCATAGGCTGGTTCTGCTTCCATGAGAAATTAGGGTGGTTTCGCCACCCTGGATTGTAGGTCTCGAAAAAGGGTCCATTGGCTAACTTCCTATAATCGTTGAAAGCGTTCACTTGCTCCATTGGTGACTCGACAAAAGCTGGCAACGATGGGCAAGTCTGTGCTAAGTGCATGGGACTAGCACAGATGGAACAACAATCAACATGGAATGGGTTCGCAGCATTGATGGACTTGCTCACGACGAGAGCTTCGACCTTCTTTGTGAGGGCATCTATCTTCATCTTTAACTCAACATCTTCTTTCACCTCATAGATGCCTCCCTTCTTTTGAATGCGAGCAGCTTTATCTCGATAGCTTGAAAAATCCCACTGTTGGGAATTTTCGGATAACTGATCTAAGGTCCTATACGCCTCCCCTCCCGTTAAACTCAGAAATGCGCCTCCGTTCATCGACTCGATCATGCTACGGTTGGATTGAGTTAATCCTTGATAGAAAAATTGCACGAGTCTCCACTTCTCGTATCCATGTGGAGGGCATTTAATTAACATGTCTTGAAATCTCTCCCAACTCTCAGAAAATTTCTTATCTTCTTCTTGAGTAAATGAGCTTATTTCCTTCCTACACTCATTGACTTTGGACATGGGGAAGAATTTGTTGTAGAACTTGTTTAGCAAGTTCTCCCAAGAAGTGATGGAACCAGGCATGTTTGAATCCAACCATGCATTGGCTCTATCATGGAGTGAGAAGGGAAATAGCCTAAGATGCACAGACTCTTCAGAAAAATTTTGAAATTTGAAGGTGGCACAGATGTCTTTGAATTTCTTCACATGGCTATAAGGATTTTCGAGGTCCAAGCCATGGAATGCGGGTAGGAGTTGGATGACATGGGGCTTAAGGTCAAAGTGAGTGGCATTGGTTGGGGGTAACACTTTACATGAAGGAGAATTCGTTGCAACGGGTGCAAACAAATCCCTAAGTGTCCTAGTATGATCAACGTTTTCTCCCCGATTCCTCTCATTCTCACCCGCATGCATGTTATCTCCCATCTCGACAGAATTTCTAAGTCTTCTCCTAAGAGTTTTTTCAATCTCGGGATCTAAAGATGTCAAGTCTAGATTCAAAGATCTTCTACCAAGCATATACCAACGTACAAAAATTATTTAACCAAAAAGACAAACAAAATAAATAAAGAGAAGAAATTGCAAATGGGGGACAAAATTCTCCAAGGTACAATCTAGGTTAGTTCTCAGGTAGGTGAGGGGGGTCACACTGGACACACTTAAATCCCAAGATCTTTCATTGCCAGAATTCACCTTGTCATTGCCCTTAGATAGCTAAGTAGACCCACACTATTTTTTTTTTTGTTTTGAAGATTAAAAGAAAAATAGCACAAACAAATTGATGTGTGTTTTAAATAGTACTCGCAAGCGCACGAATCGTTTGCAATATAGTGTGTGCAAGTGTGAGGTCGAATCCACAGGAAAATCGTCAAATATTAGTGTCTTGCTTGATCAACCTCATTTTAACCTAGTTCCAAAGGTTTGAGAAGTGATTCAAGAACTAAAGACTAAATAAAAGAGATGGAAGAAATATGCAAATTAAAAGGAACTAAGGTTAAGGAATCCACCAAACCAAATCCTACAACTCACACTCTTGGTTTCCACTTGAACACCCAAAGAACATTAAGCTTAGGGTGTTATTCAAGTCTCTTAACCATAAACCCGAGAACCATTAAATGAATCCAACACATTGACAAATCACAAAGAGTACCAATTGAAATCAAAACATCCAATGTATCATTCAATCACAATGGATATCATCATTCAAACCGATAAAACAATGTATTCGTCGGTTGAAACACATAAAATGTCCTCTTTCCACCACTAACCTCATTCATTGCAAAAGATAAAGCTTTAAATGAATGGAACTTGAACAACTAATATGATATATCATTAAATGTGCAAGTGGTACAGCAAGATTGTGAGTGTCATCAATGGAAAGGTTTCATCCTCAACCCTAGCTGAGGTTACTAGCCTTCCATGACTAAGAACACTACAAGAAAATGATGAACAACCATAGAAATGAAAGAAAAGCTTTACAAAGAGAAAGTATCTGAAAATAAAACTACTGAAATACACTACAAGATGCACGAAATTAAACCTATCTATAGATTTTCTGCTCTATTCTACTCTATTCTCTCCTCTTCTACTCTCTCCAACAAGGAGGCATGGCTATGGCTTTTATAGAAGAAAGCTAGGGCTAGAAATGACTCCTCTACCCTCCTCTAGGGTTCCTCTGCTGCTTGAGACAACCACAAACACGAAACCAGCGTGTTCTGCTGCGAAAATCAGAGGGAGGACTGCTTTTTGGCTTCTGATTGGGCGTTCTGGCGCGCTCTGCAAAAACAGTTTCTGGGAAATTTCGATCGATCTACTTTTATTTCGATCGATCGACTTCGGGCAAAGTTTCGATCGATCGAATTTTAAGTTCGATCGATAGACTTTTTTTAGGACATCCGAATTTCCAGTCATTTTCTTATGAAATTTGCCATTCCTCTCTTATTGTCCTACAGAAACAGAAAACACAAAAACTAACCAAAACATTAGAAAATAACAAAGCTAAAGGTCTAACTAGTGCAAATCAAGGGGTCCAAATACACAATATTTGGCACTCATTACAAATTAAGAAAAATAAAGACTAACACAAATGCATATAATGACACAAAGGTAGCAACAAGGGCAAAAATTAAAACTTACAAGATTGGACCAAAAAATGTTTTGGCAAAAAATTTCTGCTACTGAACTTTATCCAAGAGCTGCCTCCTGTGTTGAAGTCGATCGATCGAATCTTTGAAACTTTGCAGGACTAGGAACAGAAATAGAAACAGAACAAAAATTCTTTTCTTTTTTTTTTTTGCACAAATCAAAAACTAATAGATAGTAATATGAAGCATAAAACTACACAAAAAAATTTTAATTAAGCTAAAATAAACTAGAAGAAATCAGAAAAACAGTAAAATGATATAAAACAGAAAAAAAAAATATATATGAGCAAAATAGAATAGAGAAAAGAAATACTTACCTGATTTTGAGTTGCTAATGTCTGCAGAATGTTTGCTCGATCGAAGTTGTGTTCGATCGATCGACTTTTCGCTCGATCGATTGACTTTTCGTTAGGCGAATGTTCTCTCGATCGATCGAAATATGACTCGATCGATCGATTTTTCAAGGCACTCAGTAAGTTGCAGCAGCTACAGAAACAGATCCAGGAGAAACAAAAGAGAAACTTAGAACACTGAACAGATGCTAAACAACAGAAAAATGAAAAAAAAAATCTATCTAACTAGTAGAAAAACAAAATCAATCAAACAAAAACCAATTTTTGAACCGATTTCCCCAGCAACGGCGCCAAAAACTTGTTGTGAGTTTTAAAGAGTATTCGCAAGCGCATGAATCGTTTGCAATATAGTGTGTGCAAGTGCGAGGTCGAATCCACAGGGAAATGGTCAAAAATCAATGTCTTGCTTAATCAACCTCATTCTAACCTAGTTCTAAGAGTTTGAGGGTTAAACATGCACTAAAAATGCTAAGTAAAGAGGAAGAAATGAAATATGTAAAAAGTGACTAAGGCTAAGGAATTCACCAAACCATATCCAACAACTCACACTCTTGGTTTCCACTTGAACATCCAAAGAACATTAAGCTTAGGGTGTCATTCAAGTTTCTTAACTATCAACTTTAGAACCATTAAATGAATCCAACTCAAAGATAAATCACAAAGAGTACCCATTTGAAATCAAATCATCCATTGTATCCATTCAAAGAGTAAATCACAATGAATATCATCTTTCAAACCGATAAAACAATGTATCCATCGGTTGAAACACATTAAATGTCCTATTTCTACCACTAACCACATTCATTGCAAAAGATAAAGCATTAAATGAATGGAACTTGAATAACATAATGATATAGCATTAAATGTGCAAGTAGGACTACAAGAGTGTGAGTGTCATCAATGGAGAGGTTTCATCCTCAACCTTAGTTGAGAGTTCTAGCCTTCCATGACTAAAAACACCACAAAAAATTGAAGAACAAACATGAAAATTGAAGAAAAGTTTTACAAAGACAAATGTCTAAAGAAAAGAGCTACTGAAATAAACTACAAAATGCACGAAATTAAACCTATCTACTGCTCTCAGAACTCTCCCAACAAGGAGGCATGGCTATGGCTTTATAGAAGGAAATTAGAGTTAGAAACTCATGTAAAATGACTCCTCTAACCCCCTCTAGGGTTCCTCTCTTGCTAGAGACAACCAAGGTCACGAAACCAGCGTGTTCTGCTGCGAAAATCAGAGGGAGAACTGCTTTTTGTCATGGAGAATCTCCTGATTGGGTGTTCTGGCGCGCTTATGCAAAAGTAAGTTCTGGGAAATTTCGATCGATCGACTTCGGGCAAAAATTTCGATCGATCGACTTTTAAGTTTGATCGATCGACTTTTCAGGACTTTCGAATTTCCAAGCATTTTCACATGAAATTTTGTCATTCCTCTCTTATTGACCTATAAAACACAAAAACTAACAAAAACATCAGAAAATAGCAAGGCTAAATGTCTAACTAATGTAAATCAAGGAGTCCAAATATACAATATTTGGTACTCATCAACTTACGTGGTAGAGGAAAGCTAGGACTACTAATCCTAGCTTGAGGAGGATTGTAACATTCTTCCCCCCTTAAAAATACCATTGTCCTCAAGGGTAAATTCGAGAAACCGAGAATTGAAGTCGGCCTTGTTCTCCCAAGTAGCATCCGCTGGGGTCCAGTGGACAAGAATCTCATATGTTCCCTTTCTCCTGCATTGCTCGAGGATAAATTGGAGGAGTGAAATCTTCTGATAAAGTTGAAGAAACAAGGATATCCTGATCAATATAAGGCTTAAGAATTGAATCATGGATGATTGGATGCAGATTAGATTCCCTAGGAAGATCAAGCAAATAAGCAACGAGTCCAATCTTCTTCAAAACCTTGAAGGGATCGAAATATTTGGCAGCAAGCTTGGTGTTGCTATAATGGGCTACTAAGAGTTGTCTGTACGACTGTAATTTTAAGTATACCCAATCACCAACATTGAATTGTCTTTTTTTATGGTACTTATTGTAGACTTGAGTCATACATTGTTGTGCCTACTGTAGACATGCTCTAGCTTCCTTAAGTAAGTGGTCCCACTAGTACTCCAACAGAGTTTATTCTACCAATTCGACCTGTGCCATTCCCTTGACATAGGATAGTAAAGTGGGTGGAGTTCTTCCATACACCAACTTAAAGGGAGTCATATTATGCGCTGAATGAGTGCCAGTGTTGTAGCAGTATTCCACCCATGGCAGCCACTGGACCCATTCCTTGGGTTTAGAGCCTGTCAGACACCTCAAATACATTTCCATCGTTTGATTAAGCAGTTTTGTTTTCCCATCAGTCTGTGCGTGGTAAGCTGAACAAAAGTTAAATTTAGTCCCATAAAGCAAAAACAGTTCTTTCCAAAATTGACTTGTGAATGTAGGATCACGGTCACAAACGATGGATTTTGGCATGCCATGGAGTTTCAAAATATTTTCAAAATATAGTTTAGCAACTTGATTAGCCATATATGGATGACTGAAGGGAATGAAATGGCCATACTTTGTGAATCGGTCGACTACCATCAATATTGTGGACTTCCCATGAAACTTGGGTAAGCCATCAATAGAGTCCACAGAGACTTCAGCCCAAACCTTGGTTAGAATGGGTAATGGTTGTAAGAAACCAGATGGATCTATAGTTTCCGTTTTATGCCTTTGACATACCTTGCATTGGTGGATAAACTCCTTGAAGGACTCCTTCATTTTGGGCCAATAGAAGACAGGTTTTAATTGCTTTATAGTTTTTTATTTTATTTTTTACTTTTTTTTTTTTTAAAAAAAAACCCTTATTCGTCCCATCCTGAATCTCTCAATAATAGGCCGAATTAATGAAGATCATGGGAATAGGTAGATGCGTCCCTTAAAGAATATAATGCCATCTTTGTACTTCCACGACACAATTGCTTCACCTTCTTAGATGCGATTAACCAAAGCTTGTGTTTTCGGGGAAACTTTAGTTTCAGTCTGAATTGGCTCCAACCAATGAAGAACCAGACATGAGAGGGCTAGAAGTCCCCCTGGTGGTTCAATTCTGGATAAAAAATCTGCAACCAAATTTTCTTTGCCCCTTTTGTATTCAATCACATAAACATATCGCATCAATTTTACTATCCACCACTATTGGGCCGTAGTGGATATGGTTTGATTGATGAGAAATTTGAGACTTTGTTGGTCGGTACGAGCGGTGAACTTAATAAGTAAGGCCGCCATTTTTGGAAAGCAAAGACTAAAGCCATCATTTCTTTTTCACAAGTGGAGAGACCCAATTCACATCCTTTGATGGCCTTGCTAAAAAAAAAGTGATGGCTTGTTGTCTTGTAATAGTATAGCCTCAATACTTGAGCCAAAGGCATCACATTCCACAATAATGGATGTGGAAAAATTGGGTAAGGCCAGGACTAGTGCTTGAGTCATAGCTTGCTTTAAGGTTGCAAAAGCTTCTTCTAGCTTAGGGAACCACCCAAATGCATCTTTTTTTTTTTAGCAAATCTGTCAACGGTTTGGAAATGGCCTCGTAACTACGAATAAACTTGCGGTAGTACCCAGTGAACCCCCAAGAAACCCCTTAGAGCATCTGTATCAAACTCTCCATTTTGAACTTTTCACCAAATATTAGAGAAAGTTCCCCAAAACCCCTCCTTCCATTGAGCTCTCTATTATTTTCACAAACTAACTCATGTCAGGAACTCTCTCCAAATTTAACCACCACAACTCTTACGTCATTCACTAAAATATCATTTCTTTTTAAGTTCTTGCGCGTTTTCACTTTTCCTCCGCGCCTTCCGTCTTCAGCATCATCCCTCTCTGGCGTGATTTCCTTGTGCGTAAAAGATTTGTGCAACTTATTCATCACTGTCAGCAAATCTTTGTGCGAGTTCTTCACGGTACTACTCTCTCTCTCTACTATACAACACTGAGAGAGAGTCCATTAATGGTTGAAGACGTTTGTGTACTCGATGAAGATGTCTGGGTGACTCTCTCTCTCTCTCTCTCTCTCTCTCTTTCTCCCTCTCTTGTACTTGAAGACATCTGGGTGATGATTTTTCATGGCCCATCTCAATTTTTTTTACAAAGATTTGGTTTTTTTCACATGGGTATTGATTTTAGCTTCAAATATCTTATTTTTTTCATCGAGGCATAATGGTTGTCTTCAACTTGGAACTTAATACTTGTTGTATTGCCATAGACGTGAATAAATGATGAACTACTGCATTGGGTTTTTTCATTTATGATTTGGGTTTACGTTGTTGTTCTAGTTTTAGCTTAAATTTGCTCACATTCTCTATTTAAGGTTGAATAATTAAGAGTCTCTCAATCTTTTGTTAGCCCTCTTCTGTTTGGACTATTTGGCCTTTTGGATTTTTATTAAACTTTTGTTTAGTATGATTTAATGCTCATGTTTTCTGGGTAGTTGTTAGGAAAAGATAGGCTTTCTGTTTCTGTGATTTGGATTAAATTTGCTTATATGGGTTTACATTTTTTCGTGTTGTTGATTGGTTTACTGCTGTATGTTTATACATTACTGTCAATTGTGTCTTGGATTTGCATGATTGGGTTGAATATTAAAGAGGTGAATATTTGATGTGCCATTTGTGTGATTATAAACCAATACCTTTTCTCTTTTCCCTTTAATTTTATTTAAAAGCATTGCCATATCGACATGAGAATTGCAAAGGGTTTTCTAATAAATGTGTTGAGATTGATACTTATTCCTTTATGAAATTTTGTCCATATTTGGGGTGATGTTTGTTAATCTTAGATTGCAGACAAGGATTTTTTCTCATGAGAAGAAAAACTAATTGCAGTTATTATATATGTGTATATGTGTGTCTATATTCTTTGTTTATCTTGAAAGAAAAATGAATTGTGCATTCTTGATTTTGGGAAGTGGATTTGTTGTTTAAATGAACAGGTTCCTGTTTATGGGAGTAAAGATGGAACATAACTCATTTTGGCTTTTCAAATTTTTTAACATCATCTTAATACACACACACATATGTAAAGCACGACCCCTTGATCATCTTCTTAATGATATTGTTCTCTTGAGTTTCAGCTGTGCTATTCTCTCTGCTAATAACTTCTCCATTTGTCAAGTATATTCTTATTCATTTCCCGAAAGTACCACTTGGCAGTGTCTCTTTCTACTCAATAATCCTTGACTTTGGATGGGTCTTGTGGTTTTATTGTTTAATATTTCTAGAATTCATGCTAAAGCTACTTGTGTTGCTTATTCATTTCTTAAATTTTGCCCATATTTGGGGTGATGTTGGGAAACAAAATTCTGCCCACATAGTGAGTACGGACCTGGGCCTTTTAGTGTGAACAGAAACAAAGCATTGGTTATCTCATTATGAGACGGTTGGACTGTTAGTAGGAGATATGGAGTTCTTATAGGATTTATTTTGTGAAGCCTGAAGTTTCTGCACAGATTAGGTATTGTGAAGTTAGTTTGGTTAAGTTAACTGAAAAAGAATTATTTCCTTGATACATAGCCATTTAAACTAAACCTATTAAAAGTGACATATACAACATGAATTGTTTTTCCCTTCCTTTTTTTTTTTTTTTTTTTTTTTTTTTTTTTTTTCTATGGAAGTTTTAACCTTTTCTGTAGTGATTCTAATAAATTTGCTAGTTTTATATAGTACATTGTGTAAGATTTCGAAATTACTATGACTTATACCATGCTAGTTGAGCAGTGATTAGGTAATGATTAGGTTGTATGTACCTTGCTCTTACAAGAGCCATAGAGTCCCAATACTTACACATTGCTAGTTGAGTAGTGATTAGGTATAATTATAATAATAATAATAACAATAATAATAATAATAATAATAATAATAATAATAATTATTATTTTATCTTTTGTTGTTTTTTTGAGTCTCATTCTGATCAACTTGCATAAGTGTTGATGAATCTTTGATCTTTGTCATCTTCTTTAGTGATGTACTCATTTCCTTTTACTTTTTGTCTCACTATCAACCCCAACTTGTCTCACACTCAATTTTTAGTTGTTTAATGTTTTAACTAAATTTTGGTGTATGGTTTGGATTATGGTGGCAGATTAGTGATGGATTCACAAACTCCTCAATTCGGTTACTACACCAATCTTATAACCGAAGATGATCTTGGGTTTGAATGTACAAATGAAATTAGTGAACATCAAGAGGCTTCACCCCAAGTTGAGGTTGAACTTACTATTAAAAAATAGTTCTGGGATAGAAACTTCACCATTACCGATGACAGTTTGCTTGTGGAGGCGTGGCTTTATGTTTCCATGGATGCCATTCATGGAAATCAGCAAAAGCATAAGGTTTATTGGAAAAGAATTTGTGACTACTTTCACGAACACAAGACACTTGGAGCCAACTGTAATCAGATCGCTCTAATGTATCGGTGGTCAATGATTCAACTTGCAGTAAATAAGTTTTGTAGCTTCTTAGCCCAAATTGAAAAGATGTTACAAAGTGGCTTGACTAAGCAAGACAATGTACGTTCTAATTATGGCCTTGGGTGTATTAAGTGGTAGATACATTGTGCACTTAAGACACATATATCGACACATTATCATGTTTAGTGTGCCTATTGAAAAGATTCTAATTATGTTGTATTTGCTAATGAATTTCAGATTGGCCATGCAAGACTTATGTATTTAGATATTCAAAATTTACCCTTTCACTTTGAACATTCTTGGCTTATTTTGAGGTTTCATCCAAAATGGATGGCTCATATGGACAATGTAACACTGAAGATAAAATCAGTTGTGATAAATCTAGGTGACGAGGAAGCCTCTCATAAAGCTTTTGAAGACATAGAGCGACCAATAGGTCGGAAAGCTGAAAAGGAGAAACGAAAGAGCAAAGAAAAATCGAATTTAGGTATTATTGCGATACTAAGTGGCATGAATGAATACAAGAAAAAGAAAATAAAATTGTTTGTGGAAGCACGTGAGCAAGACAAAGAGATGTTTATTCTTAAGTAAGAGGAAGCGTGCCTTAGAGTGGGGAAATTGCGCCTTAGAGAAAAAGCACTTCGGTTGGAAGAAGAGAGAGAGATAAAAGAATTTATGTTGATGGATATATGTCACTTGGATGAAGATGGCCAAAAATATTTTCTCCAACGCAAAAAAGCAATCCTTGAAGGTTAAATTGACAATCTTTGAAGGTTACAGTAGCTCATGCTTTTAGTGTAAGCACCACACGTAGTTATGTCCTATTTTACTAGGCTAGGACTTTTGATAAAGATTGTTTGAAGGTTATTTGTGCTTTATTATTTAACTAGGATTATGCTGTAAGATGAATATCCATGACTAATCTGGACAAGTTTTTGATAATCCTTGTGTAATTTAAATGATATGAGTGGAATATGGTGATATTGTTGAACATTAGTTTTTTGGTGGTTGGATGTATTTGAAGTTTGTTGAAACAAGAATATGTTGGATTTGTTTTGGTAGAGTAATACTATAAGAATATGTTGGATTTATTTTGGTAGAGTAATGCTATAAGAATATGTTGGATTTCTTCTTCCATACTTGTAAATGGTTCTTTCAGTATAGTATCATAGTCATTACAATGAGAGCTTTAGTGCTATCAATTTAATGAATTGCCTCGCATGTCAAATAACAAAAGATGGTTCATTGGTACCTTCCATGCAGTCAACTGAACACAGGGGTAGTCCTTTTAGACTTTATTTCTTTCTAAGTTGGTTTTCTTAGCATTATGTGGCATAAGCATTCTTCATGAAATGTCAAAACTTGGCCAATTTCTTTTGTGAACAAAAGTTATACTGTGAACTGGCCAATGATTAAATGGTAAAAGAGAATTTAGGTGTCACTTTTTCAAATGAAATTACACCAAATTTACTAATACATGCCTTTACAATTCTGTGTTCTATTTCACAACTTTGTTGCCTCATGCTGGTATGATCTATATCCTTTGACTTCGCTTGCTTCTATTAATTATCCTCCATTATTCGTCTGTGTTATTTAGCTTATGTGTGAGGATGAATAAATAAGCAAAATAATCTTCATTACAGCACAGAGTCATTTCAACATTGACAGCCATAATAACATTACAACATATAATACAAAAAAAAAAAAAAAAAAAACCAAAACCAAAAAATAAATAAAAAATAACACAACATGCTATTATTAATAACTAGTACAAGATATCCATGACTAATCTGTAGTTCCTATACCTCGCTATGTAGTTGCCATAAGTGCTCAACAAGGTCCAACTGGAGTTGAGAATGAGTTTCCCTGTCTCTAATGAAATGATGGCGTTGAATGAACTCACTAAAGTCATTTGTAGCCTTGAGTGTCACTGGTTCAAGTGGTTCATTGAGTTGTTCCTATTCAAAGCCTTCTTCTCCAATATTAGTTTGCTTATCTTCAACGATCATATTATGTAGAATTACACATGCCATCATAATGTCTTTGAGCGTTTCAAGTTTCCAAATCGTGGAGGTCCATGTACTATTACAAATCGTTCTTGAAGTACTCCAAACGCCCGCTCCACATCTTTCCTTGCCGACTCTTGGGCTGCAACAAATTGTTTGCTCTTATTTCCTTGTGGAGATGAAATTGTTTTCACAAATGTCGCCCACTATGGATATATGCCATCAGCAAGGTAGTATCACATATTATAGTTATGACCATTAATGGTGTAGTTAACATGAGGAGCACGCCCTTGAGTGAGGTCAGAAAGTATAAATGACCTTTCCAGCACGATTATATTATTATGAGACCCAGGTAAGCCAAAAAAAAAAAAAAGTTTCATATCCAAAAATCATATGAAGCCACTGCTTTTGAAATTATAGTTGGTTTGTGAAAATGACCAGAATACATACCTTGCCACAAAGTTGGGCAATTTTTTCATTTCCAGTGCATGAAATTCATGGTTTTTGCATTACGCTAGCAATCTAGCAATGTCTTCATTTTTGGGTGACCTTAAGTATTCTTTTGAAAAAAGAAACTGAAATGATCGCTTGAATAAACCTTTTAAGACTCTTAAAGACAGTGGCTTCTCCAATCTTCAAGTATTCGTCCATAAAGTCAGCTGTAACACCATATGCAAGCATCCTAAGTTCGGCGGTAATCTTATGAGGGGAAGTAAAAGCAAGTGATGTGCAAATTTATTTAACTCGCAATCGCACGAATTGTTTGCAATATAGTGTATGTGCAAGTGCGAGGTCTAATCCACAAGGAATTGTGTTGCAAAAATTAATTTCTATTTAAACTAATTTTATTTTAACCTAGTTCCAAATTTTGGGGTTTTGTGAATAAAAGAAAAATAAAATAAAACAAAAGAAAATGTACTAAGGTTTTAGAATCCACACCCATCAAATCACAGCAACATATTCTCATGTTCGTTAATGCATACCCGAAGTTCTCACCGTACAAATCTTATGTATGTTCTACTATGCTTCAAAAATTAATTAAATCATTCAATGAATTCGTTCTTTGCACAAATCACAAAAGATATCTGGTTTAAACCAAATCATCAAATGTATCCGTAGAACGAAACACAATGAATATCCAATGTTTTGATAAATGAAAAATCTAAGCAATCAATTAAATGGGATTATCTCAAATTATCACATGTATTCGGAAATCACAATAGATATCCAAGAAATCATCTCAATAATTAAAAAGTAGTAAAACATTGGAAATATTAAACCTAATAAAATCAGATAGTATAAACTCTCATGAAAATATTATTGCTCTTCAAAGGTGAGGTTTCATCCTCAATCTTAGTTGAAAACTTAGCTGCTCATCAGTAAGAAAAAAATACTAAATTTTATTAAGAATATAAAAATATATAAAAGACTTACAAAAGAGAAAATTGCAGGAAAATACTACAAATGAAGCCAATTGCCGCCTATGTACAAAAGAGGCTCACGCCTCCACCCCCACACTCTACATGAAAAGAAAAGAAGCATATATATAGCCACAAATCCCTTGGGTTTTTGGCGCCTCCTCCACGTCCTAAGGAAACATATACAGCAGACCACGTGCAAGCCAAAAACATGCTGCTTGTTATGAAAAATTATGTGCTCTATTTTTGGTTCTTCTAGCCTTGCGCCACACATCCGCTGTCTTTCAATTGTCCCTAATATAGAATGACGTTGATGTACGGCTATAGGTTTGCTTGGAAAAAAAATGATAATCTCAGGTGCTCAACAAGTATGGAGAGAACGTGTATGCTCAATCGGTGCTGCAACTTTGCATGGACAGAATTCATGTGCTGCTAGGCCTTCCTAAAGTACACCCAAGATTCTCGGTGCTAACATGTCTCATGGTGACAATTGCTCTCCAAGGCAACTCTGCACGTTCATTCAGTCCCTGCAACGCTAGAGAAAATCGTGTCCTCTTGATCTTAAATGCACTTCTCACGATTTGCGCCGCACGACTTCTAGGCAATCTCAAAGGCACCTATATGTGTTCAGCTCGGTCTCTTTTTGCATGGAAAGAAATCATTTGTTGGCTTGTCCTTTTTGGAAAGAAATCAACACTTGTGTTGATCTGTCATGGAGCTTGGTTTCCTATGGAAAGAGACGCGTGCTACTATTCAGGTCCACGTCTCACGTTGAAGCTAGCCTTTTGATAGCCTTCCTTCCTTATACGTGTGTCTTGGCTGCCTTAGTAAGGAAAGTAAATTGTGTGACGTCGGTGCTAGGTTGATCCTCAATAAAAGGCGTATGTGTCCCTTGGTCCCTTCACGTTCACTCTGCCACGCTTGGCTGCTTATGGAAAGAATTGTGTGGCTCTTTTGTGCATGGATGAAAACGTGTCCTGATATTGCTCTTAAGGAAAGAAATTCTGAATTGATGCTTCACACCTCCAACACTCCACGTCTTCATGCACGGCTACAGCTAGCACAAGCATTTGTCTCCACTACTCACGTGTGTTTTCTTTGGTTGCTGCCACGTTTGGAAAGAACTATGCATGATAAAACAATTCGGTGCTCCATTGGTTTAGGTTTTGGCCTCAAGAAGACGTGCGTGTCCATTGCCAGTTTTAGGAAAGAATTTGCTGCACAATCTATGTCTATGTGTAAACCGTGATGCATGGTTAGCTGCTGTCCTTTCATGTGTGTTCTTCTATTTAGTCTCAAAGAAATTGTGCCTCTCTTGGACAGACTCACATGGCTAGCTGCATGTCTGCATGGGACGAAAATAAATAAATTTGCTCAACCAAATCCTGGCTCCTCCACGCACATATTCTCTTTTAAGAGAAAAGAAATGTTCTCTCCAATTTTGCAATTTCACATAAAACCGTTATTTTCTCTCAATGACCTACAAAATACTAAAGCACCAAAACTAACCAAAAATATTAGAAAATAACAAAGCTAAAGGTTTAACAAATACAAATTAAGGGGTCCAAATATACAATATTTGACACTCATCACCAAACCTTTTGGAACCATATCTTCTTTGGACAAAATACTGATCATGGGCTTCAACCGCATATTGAATGCGACAAAAAAGATCGCGACTCATTCAAATCTCCTTCGAAAATATTTGTGAGGATATATTGGTGGTTCAGCAAAATAGTCATGAAAAAGATCTTCCCCGGCTTGCAAGCAATCACGCCGGATGAATATGCGACATTTTTTAGAACTACCATGTGATGTTGATATTTCATCTTCCATAGCAAGATTTTCAATTATCTCCAACTCTTCATCAAAGTCTAACTCCATAAGAAGGATGTTGTAAAAAGAAGAACGAACCATAACAAGAAAACAAAGATTGAAAGTCAAGGTGAGTTTTGCTGAGTTCTTCATGAAGGTTGAGTTGAAGAACTCTCTATGAGTTTTGCTGAGTTTTGTTGCGTTTAAAATTGAGACTTCAACCAGTTTTGTTTGGTATTTGTTTTGTCTAATTTATTATCAATAAATTCCTCTTCTCCTTGCTGGACATTGCGTGTTGTCTTAAAGCAACGTTGGACGTTGGATGAAGGGAGTTGGCTAGTTTTTGAAGAATTTAAACTTCAACAACGTTGGACGTTAATGGGAGTTGGCTGGTTGTTGGTTCAGTTAAAGCACATTTGATGAAGGGAGTTGGTTGGTTGTTGGTGCAATTTTGATGTAAGAAACTTTGATGTTCATCATAGTTAAAGTGGTTGCTCTCAAAACCAATAAAAAAAAATCTAGTTAAAATAGAGAAATATTTAGAGAGTTTGATGTAAGAAACTTTTTAAAAGTGATAGATAAAACAACAAAAGTAGATTGCTTGGCTAAAATTCGGAGAAAATTTGGAGTTTGGTATAAATGCTTTTAGAGTGAAAAATTAAATGGACTTCTAAATTTAACAGTGTGTGTGAACAGTGTGCAACAAAATATTAAATGCGGAATTTAAAGGAGACAAATATTTTGTTGACGAAGTGAAAACTCAATTAAGAGAAAAACCACTCTGGGGCAGCCAAACCCAGGATATCCACTATTCAGAAGACAAATCTAGATACAAAGCAGTAACACTCACATACCCCTGATGCAGTGGTCGTACCTTGCTCTCTAACGTGTAATCCAACACGAACGCTTCCCAACTAGGTCTCCTACCTGAAGGGGTCTTCAATGAAATCCTTTACCTTAGGGCCAACCCCTAAGATAGACTTCACAGCTGATCAAATCACACCCTTGGCAAGGCTTTAGAGGAAATATCATGTCTCTAAGCTGTAGAGAATTCACCACCGAATTGTATGTTGAAAGCATGCCTCAAGCCTCTTATTTATAGGCTTAGGAAACCCAAAAACGACTCAAAAACGGATTCTGAGACACGCGCGTCCGGACGGGAGTCAGGGCCGTCCGGACAGGCCAAGTTTTTCTTGTCCGGAAAGTAATTCTGGAATTTTCTGCAGGGCCGTCCGGATGAGCAAATCTTTCAGTCCGAACGAAGGCCGTCCTTATGCTTCTAGGGTCCATCCGGACACTCAAATTACATAATTTTTTCTAAGCTTTCCAATGAAGCCAATTTCGTCCCAATCTGATATTTGAGTAAAAAGTTATGACCAAAATACCCGAGCGTGTCTGGACAGCTTGACCGAGCGTCCGGATGGTCAACTGCAACCGCCTCTTGAAGATAGCGTTGAAAGCTTCCATAACAAGGCCGCGTCCAGACGGTGTTGCCCTAGCGTCCGGAAGGTTGCACTTCGGCTGCACAAAATTACCATAATAAGGCTTGGAGCGTCCGGACCTTGAAGGCGAACGTCCGGACGGTTGAACTGGTGCATGCAATTTCCATTTATGAAGCTTGATCGTCCGGACCATGAAGGCTGACGTTCGGATGGTTGAACTTGGTATGCACGTCCTTGCCTTATAGAGGACATCGTCCTAACGGGATCACACATCGTCTGGATGGTAGCAGCCGTCTTCCTACAATTGTATCTTGAGGCAGAAACCCTAATGCTTGTCAAACACTGAATGGCGTCCGGACGGTATAGCCACGTCGTCCGGACGGATGCGCTGGAACACTGGGATCTTCTCGAACTCTGAAGAATGTCCGGACGATTTGCCATTACGTCCGGACGGATGAAACCTTGAACTGTTCGAAGCTTCTAGACATTGATGGACGTCCAGACGGAAAGATCTCGTCGTCCGGACAGATGTTGCTGACTGATGAGCGTCTGGACGGCTGACAGGGAACCGAAATAAATCCTTGAAAACTTCACAAAATCTTTTCGAAGAACATAGCCGAAGAGTAGACTTTGGATAAAGCAGCATCCTTGTGAAAGCAGCAACATTACATAAAAGTGACTTTATCCAACAGAATGTAGCCAACACAAAAACTAACATAGAGCCTTTTGAAAATCGAAATTGACTTCTAAAAATAAAGTGTGTGCAACAAGTGTCAACAAAAATTAAGCACAGTGGAAAGTAAAAGACACACAGATTTTTGTTGACGAAGTGGAAACTCAATCAAGAGAAAAACCACTCCAGGGCAGCCAAACCCAGGAATTCCACTATTCAAAAGACGAAGCTAGATACAAGATAGTAACACTCACATGTACCGATGCAGTGGTCGTACCTTGCTCTCTGACGTGTAACCTAACACGAACACTTCCCAACCAGGTCTTCTACTTGAAGGGGTCTTCAATGAAATTCTTTACCTTAGAGCCGACCTCTAAGATAGACTTCAGTTGTAGCGCAGCACACTTGAAACGGCTTCAGAGGGATCTTGAACTTCTCTAAGCTCTTGTGGAATTCAATACCGAATTCTTGCAGTTCTCAATGTCCAGGGGTCTCTATTTATAGGCTGAGGTGTAGAATGGGCGACTGCTGTAATATGTACGGACGCCGTCCGGACGGACAACTGTGTGACAGAATTTTCCAAAAATTTCGCTGAAAATCTTTCCTGTTTAAGAGCCGCGTCCGAACGGTGAGACACTGACGTCCGGGTGGTCGCACGTCCGCTGCAAGTAATTTCCATATAAGGCTTAACGCGTCCGGACGAAGGGGGATGAATGTCTGGACGGCAATTCTTCAACACGTAATTTCCATATTTGCTATGCGTGCGTCTGGACCAAGAGAGGCAGACGTCCAGGCGGTTGAAGTCGAATAGACAATTTCCTTAATTGATGAGCGCGCGTCCGGACCAAGTCTGACTGACATCCGGACGGTGATATTTGAATTGCGATTCTTGCCTTAAGGAGACGCGCGTCCGGACAGGATACCACATCGTCCAGACGGTTGATCGATCTTCCCTTTATTGGAACTTGGAAAGAATCTGAGACTGTTCGAGTACTAATAAGCGTCCGGACGGGTTGCTGAGATGTCTAGAAGGATGCATGCTGGAACAGAAGCTTCTCGATACAATGTAGGGTCCAGACGGAAAAGATACGTCGTCCGGACGGATGATGCTAGTCTGTCTGGTGTCCGGTCGGGATGAACACGTCGTTCAGACGGATGGAACAGTGGACAGATGGGCGTCTGGACGGGATGACACGTCGTCCGGACGGCTGACAGGGAATCTAAAATCTTCTATCTTTTTCGCAATGCAAAGTCTTTTGAAAATGCTCTGACAAGTGGAATCCCTTTTTACAGCATTTTTACACATAAGTGATTTTGTCCAAACACAGAATGATGCCAAAATACTAACACCTTCAAAGTGATGGGTTGGGGCGAATCTAGAATAGTTGTGATTTTTTATGGGTCCATTGCAACTCCATGTCGACAAATTATATGGCCTAAATAGCAAACTTTCGATTTTCCAAAATGACACTTATCCCTTTTTAGAAACAGTTGGTGAGCCTTCAGAATTTCTAGCACATGGGCTACATGCTTCCGATGGTCAGCTAAAGTCTTGATGTAAATTAAAATATCATAAAAAAAGACTAGAACAAATTTGCGGGTTGCCTCCAGAAAAATATCATTCACGAGGGCTTGGAAAGTAGAGGGAGTGTTGGGCAGCCCGAATAGCATTACTAAAAAATCAGAATGGCCAAGATGGGTTAGAAATGCCATTTTTTCCACGTTTGAAGGGTGGACCCTTATTTGATGATACCCCGAGCGCAAATCCAATTTTGAGAAGATTTGAGTTCCATGTAACTTGTTCAACAATTCATCAATCACTGGGATAGGAAATTTGTCCTTCATTGTAATATGATTAAAGGCTCTATAATCAATACAAAGCCGCTAAGACCCGTCGTGCTTCTGGACTAATAGTATTGGAGAAGAAAAAGGACTAGTACTTGCTCGGACAACGCTGGATTCTAGCAAAGTTGCCACCTATTTCTCAATATCATTCTTTTGATAGAACGGGTAGTGGAAGGGGCGAACGCTAATTGGCTTGTGATCAAGTAGAGTAGGGATCTTGTGATCATGGGCTTGGGTGGGAGGTAGGCCCATTGGTTCTTGAAATAGTGTAGCATAGCGATCCAGTAGCCCGTGAAATTTAGGGGCCAACTCTTTTGATTCATTCTGGCTTTCTCCTAGCTTGATGGCTAGTATCTGTATTAGCATGTCCCATAATCCTCCCCACAATGCGTTAATGGCCTTGGGCTCTTCAATGTACTTGTCACTTGGTTCATGTTCCTCTTGCACATGTGTGGCCCCTACAATCTAGAAATTGCATATAGAGAGATGGCGGGCACCTCATCCTCCTCCTCAATTGGGTGTTCGAAAGACCCAATTTTAAGCTCGTTAGTTGTTGGTTCCTCATCAGTAGTGACTATCTCCAGCCAGAAGATTTTTGCACTTTGGTGGCCAAGTACGTATTTTTCATCACAGTTGAAGGATAAAAGCATTTTCTTGGGGTGTACAAATGGGACAGTTATTTACAGCTAACCGCTAATAACCGGCAACAACCGCTAATTGGATACCTGGATAACCGCATAACCGGAAATAACTGCGACCGGATAATAGGCTAACCACCGCTTAGGCCGGTTGCAGTTGCTGGTTATTGAAATTTAGAAATCCGGTTAATAACTGGGTAACCAGTTTTATATATTTATATATATATTAAAAATAAATTAAAATTATAAATAATTCTAACATAATTCTAACCTAATTTTTTACTCTTTAGCACTCTCCCTCTGCCGAGTTTGCCTCCCAGTTCCTTTCCCTACCTCTTCTCTTCTTCTTCACGGTTCACATCGCAATGCTCCGAAGTCCCACCCCACTTTCTTCTTCTTTTCTTCTCTTATCTTCTTTCTCTCTCTCTCTCTCTCTCTCTCTCTCTCTCTCTCTTTTTTTTTTTTTTTTTTTTTTTTTTTTTTTTTTAATGTTTTAGATTTGTTATGTTTTTTAATTCCTAATAAAGGAAATTGGTTTTAAATTGATTTTAGATTTGTAATGTTGTTTGTTTGTTTGATTTTCTTTGCAATCATTTTATTTAATCTATGGACTTGATTATGAGCTAAGCTCATTGAGACATAAGGCTATGTTAATTGTGAAATTATGAGTGAATGGTGAATGATGAATGAAATTGTGCACGTCCAGTAGTATTTAGCATTCAATATTGAATTGTTGGATTTTTTTTTTTTTTTTTTTTTAAAAAAGCAACACTTTCCCAAAACCGATTAGCAGTTAAAAACCGGATAACCGCTGGTTGCTAATAATTGCAACCGGGGGTACCAGTCGCGGTTATTTAAAAGCAAATAACTGGGTACCTTGGTTGCGGTTATTTGGAAATAACTGCGACCGCAATCGTAACCGGTTGTACACTCCTGTCCTTTTCCCATCATTAGTCTCCATACTTCGGGTGTTTGAACCCTAGTTAACGCCGGTAAGAATAGTGGTGGCTCATTTGATGGTCTTTGGTTGTCTATCAGAGTGGGTTCAACTTGGTGTTTGGCTTTGTATAGCCTTGCCAATCCCACCCTAGTTACCGGTGAGGGCAGGGATGGCTCCTTTGATGGTCTTCGGGTGTCTTTTAGAGTGGGTTGGCGCTGGACTTGGTGTTTGGCTTTATATAGCCTAGCTAATCCCACTGCAGCCGTGAGGTTGGTGGGTCTTGCCACCTGCACCTCTGTCCGTATCATCTCCTTGAGCCCACTAATGAAGCACCCAAGCTTATGCTCGGGGGCCAATCTTCCCACACGGCTCAATAGCCGTTCAAATTGCAATTGGTATTCATTTAAACGCCGCTAACATCTACGCTTTTATGTAGTTTGTTAATAATGTCGTAGAATTAGCGTTCTTTTTATGTAAACAATGCTAATTTTAAAAATATTTCTCATCATTTTCTAAAAATATTGTAAAATTAGAGTCGTTTTTATGTAAACGATGCAAATCTGGCAACGTCTTTCATCTTTCTATTCTTTCTTTTTTTTTTTTTTTTGAAAAAAAAGGTAAAAAAAAATGGCACTAATGTAGAAAAATTTGACTTTGCACACAAACGACACTAAATCACATCCCTTTTTTTTTTTATTTATTTATTTTTTATATGGAAACGAAGATAACAATAGCATATATTAGCGTTGTTTATTAAAACAAAATAATCTTAATGCGTACGACTAAAAACTTTCTCATGCAACCTGTCTATTTCTCTTTCCTAGGCACCCTAATGCCTAAGAGTCCGTTTGGGTTTGTAATTTAAAATAACGATTTCAAAAAGTGATTTTTTAATATGTACAGCTAAGCGTTTGGAAAAATCGCACTTTAATCTTTAAAATCGTAAATTAATCTTTAAAATTCTGCGTTTTCAAAAAAGCACTATCTTACTTATGATTTCAAAAAGCAGATTTTCTGCGTTTTCAAATCGCAATTTTTAAAAACTTAATTCCTAAACAATTTATATTCTGCGATTGATTTAAAATCGTACTTATTGTTTATGAATCACAATCCCATAAGCACCCTTAAATTGGCATCCATTTGAACTTCTCTACTGACATGCCATTAAACCACACACTACCGAATCCCTGATTTACGCCTGCCACTTACTTTCCCAAAGCCTTCTCTACCGTATCCGTTGTTCACTCAGCACAAAATTTCCCAAAACTTCTTCAAACCAAGCATCCATTCTTACATTCAGTACTTCATATTTTTCTCTTTCCCACACCAACTAAGCTTCTTCCTTTCTTTATTCATTGGCCGGTTTTATACATTTTATGACCTCTCTCTCTCTCTCTCTCTCTCTCTCACCCGCTTTCTATCTTTGGGGCTCGTAGACGCCGACAAGATCCTTAAGTACGAGCTCACGGTGGAGGATGGGCGCCAATTGGCGAAGGAGAATAATAGGGTTCTGATTTGGCGGCATTGGGCAAGGCAGGCCGCAGAGTCAACGCTCTTGAGGCTAAAGAAGGAGGCCATCGAGGCGCTGTCAGAGGATTTGAGAGGGGTTGCTTTGCAACTAGATTTGACTTCATTCTCGGCGGCTTTGACTCTGCCGATTGAGGGTTACATTGACAAGGTCAAGGAAGCGGTGAAGAAGAGCAGTGTTAGGGAGTAGCTTAGATGATTAAAGCTTATGTTTTTTTATCTTTTGAGTAAGTATTTTATTTTTATGCACATTGAATTTGATCTTTAGTTGTGTTAGTTTTTATGGATGTTTCTCCTTCGGGTTTGATTTCGTTAGGCATTTTGTTTTGAATTTCTTGTTTCGTTGTTGAGAAAATGGAGGATTATAGAAAAGGGAAAGTGAATTAATCTAGAAGATATTTCTTACTAAAATCTTTTTTTTTTACTGGATTTAGTGTTGGTTTTTTTTTTTTTTTTTTTACACGAATTAATGTTGGTTTAGAAACGACGCTAATAAAGATGGCCTTTTTTGTAGTGCAAACAAATGCACATGAATCATCAAGCAAGCAAACCCACGGAAATCCAAACAAACCTACAAAAATCCAACCACATAAACTGGAAATAATATGCAAGACTCCAAACTACACTTAGAAAAGGGGGTTGAATAGGTGTATGCCAAAATAAAGCAGAATTTAAAAATTAAGTAACAATATAAACATTCACCAAATATAATAAAAACGATAAATCAATCAACACAAGAAATTTGGTGACGAAATGAAAACCCTTTTAGCACCTTAACGAGAAAAACTATTCTGAGGTAGCTAATTTAAAAAATTAATCAACTATAGAAGAATAAAAATACAAGAAGTTTACACTTATAAAGCTTTTGAAGTTAATACTTTCTTGCATTAGACAAGTGACTACTTGTCTACTACCTAATGGTGGAGCTCACAACTTGAACCTACGACCAAGTGCAATGTGCACATAAGCTAAAAAACCATTCCTCCCACGTTTTCTATACTGTAGATGAAATGGGTTTTTGAACTGTTTCCATATTTCAATGTTTTGGCTGTTTCTGCTTCTTCTTCTTCTTCTTTATTTATTTATTATTATTATTTAGAAAAAAAATAAATTCCAAACACTAGTAAATTAGTTATTTTTAGTTAAAATTTGGCTCGAAGACTCACGTACTTTTTCTAGTTCAGCTAGCCATTATCCAAAAGCTCAAACTCTCTAAATCTTTCTATACTCCATTTAAATACTTTTCTTTATTCTTTCCGAAACCACCACCAACATTTAACATTCATCATCAATTGCACAAATTAATAATCTTATGAGATCATATATATATAGATTTCTAGCCACAAACAGTACAACTGATATTGAAAGAATTAACCGTAACATTCTGAAAGTAATGCATTCATCATTCAAGGTTCATATTCCATTTCAAACACAGCTAGATGACCAAGCTTTAATTTCTACTGTCACAAATGCTAGTTCTGCAAAAAGAAAGCCTATTCAAATAATACCCATTAACCCTTTTGATTTGTTAATCCAATCCCCACGACCCTCCTAACAACCGAATTTGAGATGTAACAGCCAATCACAAAGTCGTAACATTTGGCCACCCCCTCCGATACTAGAGAAAATCATGCAATTACAGCTCCAAATAAGCTTTGATATAACACTGTAGAATACTAGAATTCACAATTTATCATTAATAGTCACATCATAAGTAAAGCAAATACCAACATGTTTCTAATTTCATAATCAAAATCTTGATTTCATTGATAATATATAGCTTAAATGTGAACATTTTTTAAAATTAAAGTAAACATTATCTTACCTTATTTTGTACCAATTCTTGTATTTTGTACTTAACTGTGAAATATTGTTCAATCACTAAATTTGAGCTTAAACGGAATATTAATGCAAGTGATTACTAGCTCTTTGTAGGAATTGGGGGAAGTTTTGGCAAGGAAAAATAAAAAGATGAAATGGTAAATGTGTCCATTGGAATGGGTGTTTAAATTAGAGCTCAAGGTGGGACATTCAGATTTCTCCTTTTTTTTTTTTTTTTTTTTTTTTTTTTTTTTTTTTTTTTTTTTATCAGGGTATCTAAGAGTGCCAATTTGCGGATGATACCATGAGTCAACTAGTCCACACACAGTAGTAGTTTTCCATGTGTAGAGGTCCATAAATATCTCAAGACTAATCACCGACCTTAGACCCACGGCCACTCAGAATCGGGGCGTTGAGTAGCGTGCTTTCCACCCTGGTGGCTGACCCCATGAGGCAGGTAGCACCACGAGCTAGGATTCGATCAAGGGACCTCATGCATGGGGGTTATCCCTTAGAAGCCCCCTGTCTAACCACTTGGTCAACCCTTGGGGTTCATTCAGATTTCTCTTGCTTTCAAATTGGGTCCTTTAAGACAAGGCATGATCAACAAGGGAAACGAACAAAAGAGAAGAAGAATTCCCTCGTTTTGTCTCATTGATCTACCACCATACAAGAAAGAAATTAAGATGAGCTGCTCTACACGGGCAATTGGGCAATCAAGGGAGTCTTAACCTGCAGAGAAAAAAGCGTGAAAAGAAAACGACACAAGACAAAGTTCTGGAGACCAGAAAACAGCAAGGAGCATGCATGCTACGTGGGATGCTTTCTGCAGATGAGAAGTATTGAAATGCTAGACCAAGTGAAAATTTCGACGACCAGCGTCGATTGTGAAAGAAAAGGGGCCAACCTTTGTTTGTAAAGGGAAAAAGCCAATAGGGCTAAATGGAGAAAGCATGCAACAATGTAAATCAAGCCAAAAAATAAGGAGAATGAACTTCCTTTTTGAATTGGCAAGCATAGAAAAAAATCAAATGCGATTTTAGCAGAAAAATACAGAAAGTGAGACTTGACAAAGTAAAGGAAACAAATCGCTTCATTGAAGCAACAAAAATCAGCTAGCTCATGGGTGAATCAGTGAGGAAAACTTTTACTTCTCTTTTAAAAAGGGTTGGGGGCTAAACGTAGAAGGTGGGTACTGTCGGGTGCTGAGAAGGAAAAAAAAGAAAAGAAAAAGTTTTGAAGAAGTTTTTCTCTGTTCTTTGATGGGGAATAACATAACATCTTCTCTAGCACAATGACCAAGTTTTTTTCCATTTTTCTTTTCTGTTGCCAATGGTATTTGATGTTATATGGAAGAGTAGAATAATTCACACTAAATTTTTATACCAACTTTACGGGACTAGTTGATGTGGCGCGTTTTAAGTGATTAGCATGTTAGCCGACCACTTAAAAGAGAGAGAGTAGAGTAGAGTAGTACTAGATTTTTATATCAGCTTTTCAGCAATCGATATGACGTATTTTAAGTGATTTCGCATTTCAATCATCTAAAAAAATAAAAGTGTTAACCACTACTTTGAACGCATCACATCGACCAGTATGAAGGTGGTATAAAAGTCTAAAGTGAAAACTATAGCATTAGTATTCTATTCGTTTTCGTCTGAGTATGCTGAAATGGGAGAAAACTATGGTTTTGGCCGGTTGCTGTTTCGGTGTTCTCGATCTTGAATCTTCCATTAATTATGGTCCCCTAACAAACTACGAAAATTTGAGATCAAATGTTTTATTCCTGTCACATGTCAATAACGAAATCAGTGGTCAAGATATTAATGTATAGTCACAGGATTTTCTTTCTGTAGCTCGAGACTTTCGCATAAGCATGTGATCAGTTCAATATTATTGTTTAAAGTGTCTGCCTAATGTTTTATTCACTCACAGTGGGTTGGTGGAATTGTTGACAACAACCTCTCGATCGTCTTTTACTTTCTTCTTTTTTGCTGGGCCAAGCGTCAGAACCTCGTCAGAAGGAAAGCAAATAATTAAGTTTGAACGTACGGTTAGAGCTTTACACTTCTGTAATTAAGTTATAATGCATGTTTTGTTAGAGGTTCAGCAAATTAAAACTAGTTGGGAAAATGGAAGCATTAAGCACAAAGGTGAGTTAGATTATGAACCCATTTTCGTTTCTTATGCTTCATCTTTTCCATAATTAATTTGCATGCATTTTGCGTGGCAGAAGAGAACAAATATTAGCATCTACACTAGAATTTCAAATTGGGGAGCCCGGCCCTCAATAC
Source organism: Alnus glutinosa (assembly GCF_958979055.1). Lineage (NCBI taxonomy): Eukaryota > Viridiplantae > Streptophyta > Magnoliopsida > Fagales > Betulaceae > Alnus > Alnus glutinosa. The sequence continues at coordinate 22,281,080 of NC_084887.1, forward strand.
CCACCAAAAGAAAAACAATATTTCCACAGGCGCCACGTGGCATGTATGGTACAGCCGTGCATTCGCCACCGATAGCGGCAGTCGTTGACTACTAATTGATCATATTTTCTGCTGAGCATGGCCCCAGCTTCGTGTGGTCTCGCGAAGGACCGGGGCAATTCACTATCATCTAACGTAAGGGTCCTTAATTTCCTAACATCGAAAATCACACTTCGTCGCTGTTTTCCATTCTACAGTGATCATTGACGCAACTATAAATTGCCCTAACCAGCCATATAGCTTCTTCACAGCCAGCCTTCCTCCTAGCAGACAAAAACACTAAGTTTCTAATATTTTAGGCCTCCGCCAGTATCTTCTGTTACATGAGAACTGCGCCATGGCCACTAATATTAGCTCCAAGACCCTGCTTGTCCTCCTTGTTGCCCTTGCCCTCTCTGTGCAAGGCACTCTAGGTAAATCTCCACCTTTTTACTCCTGCATGCATGCTCATACTCTTATTATTCGTTAATACTTCAAATATTTGTTTAATTTGAACTCTCATAGAAATTCAATGGTAAAATAACATTACACATGAAAATTGTTGCAGGAGGGATAGCGTGTGAGCATCTAGACCAAGAGACGTGCGCCTTTGCAGTGTCGTCCTCCGGAAAGCGGTGCGTGCTTGAGAAGCACGTGAAAAGGAGCGGGGAGGAAGCATACACATGCCGTACGTCAGAGATTGTGGCCGACAAATTGAAGGACTTGGTGGAGACCGACCAGTGCATCAAAGCATGCGGGCTTGATCGGAAAACACTCGGAATCTCATCGGACTCTCTCCTCGAGTCTCTCTTCACCCAAAAGCTTTGCTCGCCTCAGTGCTACCAGAGCTGCCCCAACATTGTTGACCTTTACTTCAATCTTGCCGCTGGTGAAGGCAAGCATCATTATTACTTTTTTTTTTTTTTTTTTTTAAAATATATAAAGCCCCGGCTAGATCACACGGATCAGATAAAGTTTAGACTTTTGCATGTGAACATGACCCCAAAGAATTATTTCCATCTTAATTAACGTAATTGTCTAACAAATTTGCTTATCTTTGGTTAATTAGGTGTATTTCTTCCAAAATTATGTGAAGCACAAGAAGCAAATCTGCGGCGAGGGATGTCTGAGATCCGGAGCTCTGGTTTTGTAGCACCAGGTCCGGTGCAGTCGATGAAGTTCACGGTTGCACCAATAGTTGCGCCAGCGTTGGCTCCATACTAGGAAAACTTATACGATACGAAGCCTTAATTAGTTGTTAGGTTACAATAATGAAGTCACACCTGTACTGCGTGTGTTCTTCAAACAATAAGTTATATTGAATCATATACAGTTATCGGTGTGTGCGTGCTTAATTTATGTATGGTTTGGAAATGAAAAAGATTCAAAAGAAGAAAGAAGAAGAAAATATGTTCATTCAGCTACAGTACTGTCCAAATTGATTCGATCTCCCTGATTATCAATTAGATATAATATATTCTACTTATATATATCGTAATTAGCCCGTGGAATATAATAAGACTTTTGAATGTTATTTGAAACCAATATGAACGTAACAAATGGGACACGACTATCAACTTTTAATAAATTTTCCTGGGGAACAGATCTTTCTATCCAGCCAAGGTAGTCAACTAATCCAAATCAAACTGTTTTTTTGGGGGAATGTCCATTAAACGTGGGACGGAAGGCCAAAGTCAAGCTAGAGGAACAATTATGCTATATTACCAAATCTTGGCTAGTTACTGAAAATTATATAAAACAAAATCTTAAAAAAAAAAATTGAAACATGAAAAAACCTTGGTTTTTTATTTTTTATTTTTCCTTTTTAAAAAAAAAAATTAATTTCTTGTTTTTTTTTTTTTTATATAATTTTAAGAATTTTTTTTTTTATAATTTTATAAAGGGTATTTTTGTCATTGTGAGGGGAACATTAGCATTGTTTGATAGTTTAGGTGGTGACATTGAAACAATTGGTAGTTTAGGGAACACATTGACAATTGAGTGGTAGTTTAAGGGAAATATGTATACTTTTCTTTATATGTATATTTTATTTATGAAAAATCCCTTCAAAAATTAAATTTGACCTCTTACTCTTTTTTTTAGTAACTTTTTAAATTTTGTCCCTTCATACTTAGGGTATGTTTGTTATAAGGATTAAACCCATAGAATGTTATAGCTATTCCATAGTTTGGTAATTTTTTTGGTTCCTCGAATAAGTACTATTTCATAAAATAACTGAATAGTTGTTCCTCTAAAAAAAAAGGAGTGGAATAGCTATTTCAAGAGCAGTAAATAAGTCAATTCATTCAACAACCCGCTCCTTTAAACTCAGTTCGATCCCACTTGTAACTGATTATTAAGTGATACATACTAGACTCGCTCGATTTAGGCTTGCAAGCCTAACTCGTATAAAACTCGACCCGACTCGATTAAGCCTCGCAAGCCTACCTCATAGTATAAGCATATACTAACTTATTATTAAATAACATATTAATTTATTAACTAGTTAGTTAATTTTTTTAAAAAAGTACGTACTAAACAAGCATAGTATTAGTTCCTGCTAGTTATACTAAATAAGCATAGTATAGTATAGTATAAATATATTATTAACATACTAACTAGTTAGTTCCTAAACTAACATACTAAGTTATTAATAGTTAGTATATAACAATATAGCTATATTGAATGGTTAGTATATAAGTATATAACTATATATATAAACATATATATGGTACATCACACATGGTTAACAATGGTTATATATTATACTTATACTATAGTTAATTTGTTAGATATAGTATACTAAACTTACTTCTTGCTAATATTATACATATACAATAGTTTTTACTTTTTAATTATATATAATAACACATTGGTAATTTGTTACCTATAGATTATAATTATATACTATATGCCTTATGTAGTTACATATTATATATTTATACTATAGATAAATGTATAGAGGTTGTTCACAAATTTGGGCTTGAACTCCACTCGATTCACATTTAAAAAAAATTAATAGCCTAGCTCGAATTCGAGTTGAGCAGAACTTATCAAGTACCCAGCTCGGCTTGTATGACATTCTCAACGAGTTCGAGCCCGAGCTCGCCCAAGCTTCCAACGAATTGGGCTTGAAAATATTTTATAGCTCGGTTCTAATAGATACCCTCGTAAATGAGCTAGTCTTAAAATCCTAAAGGTTGGCACGGCTTGACTCGATTACAACTCTAGCTATTTATTTATCTTGAAAATAGCATTTACACAAATACACTCCAATAGTACTGCAGAGCAGAGATGTGGGAACCGAACTTAAGAGCTCGTTCTGTGAGAATGATAGCACTTGAGCTTCGGAAACGCTTCAATGGTCGCCGAGATGAGACCACTTAGCGCACTGTCTTCGACACTAAGATGTGCAAGTGAGGAACAATTTACGATAGCTGAGGGCAGGGTACCGTACAGCTGGTTTGACTTCAACCAAAGATACTAAAGCTTCTAAAGCTCTTTGTGTAAGAACTAATAATAATTTAAGGAGAGATAAATGAAATAGAGGATGTTACCCAGATAATCAACCCTAGAGGGGGGGTGAATAGGGTTGATGGCAAACTTTTCTCTTAATAAAAATTATACTGAATTAAGAATATAGAACAATATAAAATGCAGTATAATGCAAACAATATAAATATTGGAACAATAATGAAGAGATAGAGAGAGAGATTCAAACTCAGCGATTTATCGTGGTTCGGTCCACCTGACCTACGTCCACTCCCCAAGCACACCACTTGAGATTTCAATCCACTAAACAAAACTCCTTGCAGGTGGAGTTAAAACCTTTACACTTCAAGAGTAACCTACTCTTCTTCACAAGGTGGAAAATCTCCTTCACACCTCACAAGGGTCACACCAACCCTCTTGATACAATAGATTATGGATCGGGTTTGAGATTTCTCTCACAATAACAATTCTCCTTTTTGAGAAGGATATACAATAAGGCTTTTACAACAAAATCTCTCTCACTAGAACTCTTGTATGAAATGAACTTGAAGGCTCAAATGAATTTGAATGAAAGAAAGAATGCTTTTGAGTTCTAAGCTTGCTTGTTTCTCACTTGATTGAAAAATGATATAAAAATGAGAGCTAAGGTCATGTATTTATAGGACAAGCAAGAAAATAACCGTTGGAGAGAATTTGAATTATGCTAGCTAATTTTCCAAGTTGCAACCACATTTTCAAAGTCTGAATTCGTTGCTAGCTAACCTTTCAAGTTGGCAACCAGATTTTCAAAGTCAGAGTTTGTTGCTAGCTAACCTTTCAAGTTGGCAACCAGATTTTCAAAGTCTGAATTCGTTGCTAGCTAACCTTTCAAGTTGGCAACCAGATTTTCAAAGTCTGAATTCGTTGCTAGCTAACCTTTCAAGTTGGCAACCAGATTTTCAAAGTTTGAATTCGTTGCTAGCTAACCTTTCAAGTTGGCAACCAGATTTTCAAAGTCAGAGTTTGTTGCTAGCTAACCTTTCAAGTTGGCAACCAGATTTTCAAAGTCTGAATTCGTTGCTAGCTAACCTTTCAAGTTGGCAACCAGATTTTCAAAGTTTGAATTCGTTGCTAGCTAACCTTTCAAGTTGGCAACCAGATTTTCAAAGTTAGAAATCGTGGGTAGCTAACTTTTCAAATCTGAAATTTGGTTTTCAAAGACAAAATAAATTCCAGCAGAATTTTTATACTTGAAATCTGATTTTAATGAATTTTTTTTGTATTTCAAAAATCCATGTATGCAATGTATGAAGGGTCCTAAGGTCATTCTAGAGTAAGGAGCCTCAGAAGTTCAATCATATAAGAGCTTTACAAGAATACCCTAAAAAAATACGGATTCTTCAATCTTGTCTTCTTCAGAGCTTAAGGGCTTCTTGCTTTGAATTCCAAATGCCTTAGATTCTTTTTGGTCCTTTGAGAATGTGTGCTCGAATGTTCTTTGCAACTATCATACTTGAAGTAAATACATTAGAGCAACAAGATATAATTTGTTATCATCAAAATATTTGCAATATAATTGGATTGACGCCATAAGGCTAACAGAGGAAACACAGATTTTAGGTGGTTCGGCGTATGGCCTAGATCTACATGTCAAAGGCTGTTGTTGGATACATCTTTCCTTGATTCATTTGATTGTATACAAGATTCTATTTATAGAAAAAGAATCTGAACGTTACAAATTCCTTATACTTCTATATTAATAACGATAAATTAAATTTATCATCCTATAACTCTTGTATTTTGAGTGCTTATAATTCTTGTCTCTTGAGTTCTTGTAACTCTTGTCTCAATACAACCCCGCAAACCCAATGGTAAATCACGGATGTTGAGGTTTGATTTTGAACATCAAATGGCTAGAAAAAAGAAAAAGAAAAAGGGCTACTATGGCCTGAATTGGAACATCGGTTTCTATGACCAAAACTTGGACTTCGACGACTCTAGCTGGTATCGACTACTATGGCTGGGACTTGGACATTGACGACTTTGTCCGACATCAACTATTATGGCTGAAATTTGGACCTCGGCAACTTTGGCAGGAAGCTTCTACTATAGTCGAAACTGGGCCAACTATGGGCATGAAACCTCTTTGGGTATTTTTTTTTTCAATAAGAGAGAATTGGGTGGGTGGTATTTACTAGTAGAGGAAACAATGGCAATGTGGCATGTCATCTTCACAAAGAGAGAGACTCATGTGGGTGTGGAAAGAGAAATAGCTCGAGCACATGATGAGAAAATGTGGAAGGATGAGAAAACTCAAGAAAACAAAATTGGCACACGATGAATATTTGTGAATATTTTGATTTTGGTTATGATTGAAGATGCAAAAGGATGAGTGAACAAAAAAAAAAATTGGCACAGGTTTGAATACTGGTGTTAGCCTATAGCTCTGATACCATGTAAGAACTAATAATAATTTAAAGAGAGATAAATGGAATAGAAGAAACACATATTTTAGGTGGTTCAGCTTATGGCCTAGATCTACATGTCAAAGCTTTTTGTTAGCTACATCTTTTCTTGATTCATTTGATTGTATATAAGACTCTATTTATAGAGAAAGAGTCTAAATGTTACAAGTTTCCTATACTTCTACATTAACAACAATAAATCCAATTTATCGTCCTGTAACTCTTGTCTTTTGAGTGCTTATAACTATTATCTCTTGAGTTCTTATAACTCTTCTCTCAATACTCTAATCCTTGCTGAAACTTGATCGAAAAACCTGTTGTATGAGAAGTTGATGAGCTAATTGGGTTTTGGAGAGGGAATCAGATGGTGAAGATGTGAAGGGTGTGGATTTTGATGTGCTGGCGCCGGCGGGGCTGGTGTTGGCTTCAGAGGTGGGGGTATTGTCAGACATTGAGAGAGAGGAAACTTAAATATTGCGAAGAGAACTGTGCAGATGGCTGTTGTGAGTTTTAAAATAGTCGCAAGCGCACGAATCGTTTGCAATATAGTGTATGTGCAAGTGCGAGGTCAAATCCACAAAAAATTGTGTTGCAAAAATTAATTTCTAATATAGTTTCAATTTTTGGGGTTTTAAAATAATAAACTAAATAAAATTGAATTAAAAAAAATAAAAATAAAATAAAATAAAATAAAAAGCACTAAGGTTTTCAGAATCCATCTCGCTAAGTCAAAACATATATTCTCATGTTTGCTCATACATGGGAATTGCAATAAAATCCTATGCATGTTCTAATTTTCATGAAATTACCTATTGAAAGATTCAATGAATCCATCATTTTTTACAAATCACATTGAATATCCAAGTTAATTCAAAACCATCCAATGTATCTGTTTGATTAATAAATCATAATGGATATCCAAATTAAATAAAAAAAATTCAATGTATCCGTTAAATGAAACACATTGAATATCCAATGTTTGCACATATATTAATTGAAACAATCAATTAAAAGAGTATGTTTTAATCCTTTAATTGAATTGAAATGAACATACATTCGGATTATATGAACAAAACGTGAAAATACAAAATCTAATTAATGGCGAGGCTTCATCTTCAACCTTAGTTGAAGTTTTAGCCTCTTATGACTAAAAATAGCATGCTAAACTTTATTAAAAACTAAGAGTCTTACAAAGAACAAAATAAAACATACAAAGAAGAAGACTCTCAGTTGGAGGCTGCAAAAGACCAAAAATGACGCCTCTACCTTAACTTCCCTATTTTTCTTTTCCCACTTTTCTTTCCTTCTTTTCTTTTATTTGGTCCCATGCACGTTGGCTTTCTTCAATTTTTTTTTTCTTCTTTCATTTCTTTTTTGTTTTCTACAAAATAGCTAATTCCTTTTTATTTTTCTTTTATTTTGGAATTTGCTCAAGCGTCTTGGGCAAAGATGTGCTCGAACCAACAGATCAGAATGTACATGTTTTCCTGTTTGTTTGCAATCCCACATAAAAATCGTTATTTTCTCTCAATGACCGCAAAACACTAAAACACCAAAACTAACAAAAAACATCAGAAAATAACAAAGCTATAAGTTTAGCGCATGCAAATTAAGGGGTCCAAATTTACACTATTTGGCACTCATCAATGGCCATACTGTATCGGTGTATTTTTGTCAGAAGAAAAAGGTCAATCAAAATTGTATTTTATAATTGTATTATCAGGTATTTTAGTAAATTTGATTGCAATTCAAGTTATATTTACGTGGTACAACCAAATAATAGGAATAATTATTCAATTTTACTATTTTTTTTTTCTTTTTTTTTAATTTCTAGTTATAAATTTTTGAGAAAAGTACACATAACTTCTTCAAACAATCACCTCATTTTCAATGTCTTCCGTAAACTTCCAATTGTGTCAATAGCCTCCTAAGCTATCAAAAAATTTTAATGTCCCCCTCCCCCCCTAATGACAAAAATACCCATCATAAAATTAATAAAATTAAAAATAAAAAAAACTAAAAAAATCTAAAATTATAAAAATTTATACAAAAAAATAAAAATTAAAAAATTAAAAATAAAACTGGGCTTTATTCTCTCTCTCTCTCTCTCTCTCTCTCTCTCTCTCTCTCTCTCTCTCTCTCTCTCTTTTATTTTTTTTTTTTTTAAAAAAAAATTGTTTTTATAATTTCCATTTTTTAAAACTTTTCTTTCTTTTTGTGTGTGTGTGTGTGTGTGTGTTTTTTTTTTTTTTTTTTAAATTTTGAAGTTTTAATCTTTAATTTTAATTCTTTAGTTTAATTTTTTATATTTTTTTTCGAATTTATAAGGGCATTTTTGTCTTATTGATAAAAAGTTATAGTCATTTTTGTCTATTTGTTGGTTTTAGGGGGGGGGGGGGGAGGATATTGATATTTATTAGTAGTTTGAAGGGGGATATTGACACAATTGGTAGTTTGAAGGGGACATTGACAATTGAGTAGTAATTTGAGAGAAATGTATGTACTTTTTCCTAAATTTTTCTAATAAAATATCCATTCAGCCTTCAATGTCTAATTAGGCCCATGCTAATACTTTGATTTGAATGGTTGGGACACAATGGCTCATACGGGCAAAATTTATTGGTTTGTTTGGAAAAGTCAAACCGTAAGTCAAACAAAATACAATGACTAATTTCTCCTTTTCTTTATGAATAAAAAAAAAATAAATAGAAGCAAATAAAAACAAACATTTTGTTTAATTAGGATATCTATACTTAAATGGTTAATTATGTAAACTGCCTCAAGCGGATATCTATACTTTTAATAAAGAAAATGGATTTCATATTAAGAATAAGTTTTCCTAAAATCCTCAATGTAAAAATTACCCAAATTACAGAATTGACCATGCAGGATCCAACTCATTGGGATGTCTAAGCAACCAATACTGTGTATTTGGGTCACTATTCTCTTAGGATTGAGACTCCTTATAATTTAGTAGGTGTGAAAAAATCTCTGTTATGAGTCTTTGATAAAGATCTTGTAACTGGGCGGTGGATGGGTAAACTTACAGGATCGGTCCTACGGAGCTTACCTATGATGGAATAGAAATAGATGGAAGATATAGTTGGAGGTTAAGAGGACCTCACCTCACAACACAAGGTTGATTTGGGTTAATAATTCTCTGCCTTATTTCATAATATAATAGCCTTTAAATAGGCACACTATTACAACTTACAACAGGACTTCTCCTCCTAATACTCGTAGGATTGGAAGCTAAGATGTTGAGTCATCACACATGATGCTCTTTATTGAAATACAAAACCTTCTCAGACTAGGACTTAATATCCTTGACCGACTACTACTAATACTTACGTGGTAGAGGAAAGCTAGGACTACTAATCCTAGCTTGAGGAGGATTGTAACGTTCCTCCCCCCTTAAAAATACCATTGTCCTCAATGGTAAATTCAAGAAACTGAGAATTGAAGTCGGCCTTGTTCTCCTAAGTAGCATCCACTAGGGAATAGTCGGTCCAATGGACAAGAATCTCCTATGTTCCCTTTCTCCAAAGTTGGTCGAGGACTGCTTGAGGATAAATTGGAGGAATGAAATCTTCTGGTAAAGTCGAAGAAACAAGCATATCCTAACCAATATGAGGCTTAAGAACTGAAACATGGAAGATTGGATGCAGCTTAAATTCCCTAGGAAGATCGAGCAAATAAGCAACGAGTCCAATCTTCTTCAAAACCTTGAAGGGATCGAAATATTTGGTAGCAAGCTTGGTGTTGCTACAATGGGCAACTGAGAGTTGTCTGTACGGCTGTAATTTCAAGTATACCCAATCACCAGCATTGAATTGTCTTTCTTTATGGTACTTATTGTAAGCTTGAGTCATACAATGCTGTGCCTGCTGTAGACGTGCTCTAGCTTCCTTAAGTAAGTGATCCCACTCCAATAGAGTTTGTTCTACCGATTCGACCTGTGCCGTTCCCTTGACATAGGATAGTAAAGTGGGTGGAGGTCTTCCATACACCAGCTTAAAGGGAGTCATATTATGCACTGAATGAGTGCCAGTGTTGTAGCAGTATTCCACCCATGGCAGCCACTGGACCCACTCCTTGGGTTTAGAGCCTGTCAGACACCTCAAATACATTTCCACCGTTTGATTAAGCAGTTTTGTTTTCCCATCAGTCTGTCAGTGGTAAGCTGAACAAAAAGTTAAATTTAGTCCCATAAAGCAAAAATAGTTCCTTCTAAAACTGACTTGTGAATGTAGGATAACGGTCACAAACGCTGGATTCTTACATGCCATGGAGTTTGACAATATTTTCAAAATATAGTTTAGCAACTTGAGTAGCCATGTACGAATGACTGAAAGGAATGAAATGGCCATACTTTGTGAATTGGTTGACTACCATCGATATTGTGGACTTCCCATGAGACTTGGGTAAGCCATCAATAAAGTCTATAGAGACTTCAGCCCAAACTTTGGCTAGAATGGGTAATGGTTGTAAGAGACTAGATGGATTTGTACGTAGTTTCCATTTTATGCCTTTGACATACCTTGCACTGGCGGATAAACTCCTTGAAGGACTCCTTCATCTTGGGCCAATAGCAGACAGGTTTTAATTGCTTCATAATTGTTTTTTTTTTAAAAAAAAAAAAAAACCCCTCATTCGTGACATCCTGAATCTCGCAATAATAGGCTGAATTAATGAAGATCCTGGGAATAGGCAGATGCGCCCCTTAAAGAATACAATGCCATCTTTGTACTTCCATGGCACAACCGCTTCACCTTCTTATATGCCACTAACCAAAGCTTGTGTTTCCGGGGCGTCTTTAGTTTCAGTCTGAATTGGTTCCAACCTGAGGCACCAGACATGAGAGGGCTAGAAGTCACCCTGGTGGTTAAATTTTGGTTAAAAAATTCCGCAACCAAATTTTCTTTGCCCCTTTTGTATTCAATCACATAATCATACCCCATCAATTTTACTAACCACCACTATTGAGCCGTAGTGGAGATGGTTTGATTGATGAGAAATTTGAGACTCTGTTGGTCGGTACGACGGTGAACTCAATAAGTAGGGCCGCCATTTTTGGAAAGTAGAGACTAAAGCCATCATTTCTTTTTCAAAAGTGGAGAGACCTAATTCACATCCTTTGATGGCCTTTCTAAAAAAAAGTGATTGCATGTTGTCTTGTAATAGTATAGCCTCAATACTTGAGCCAGAGACATCACATTCAACAACAAAGGATATGGAAAAATTGGGTAAGGCCAGGACTAGTGCTTGCGTCATAGCTTGCTTTAAGGCCGCAAAAGCTTCTTCTGCCTTAGGGAACCACCCAAATGCATCTTTTTGTTTAGCAAATCTGTTAACAGTTTGGCAATGGCCTCGTAACTACAAATAAACTTGTGGTAGTACCCAGTGAGCCCCAAAGAAACCCCTTAGAGCATATGTATCAAACTCTCCATTTTAAACTTTTCACCAAATATTAGAGAAAGTTCTCCAAAACCCCCCTTCCATTGAGCTCTCTATTATTTCCCCAAACTAACTCATGTCAGAAACTCTCTCCAAATTTAACCCCCACAACTTTTACGCCATTCACTAAAATATCATTTCTTTTTCACTTCCTGTGCATTTTCACTTTTCCTTCGCGCCTTCCGTCTTCTGCATCATCCCTTTCTGGTGCGATTTCCTTGTGCGTAAAAGATTTGTGCAACTTATTCATCACTGTCAGCAAATCTTTGTGCGAGTTCTTCACGGTACTACTCTCTCTCTCTCTCTCTGCTATACAACACTGAGAGAGAGTCCATTAATGGTTAAAGTTGTCTGTGTACTTGATGAAGACGTCTGGGTGACTCTTTCTCTCTTTCTCTCTCTCTCCCTCTCTTGGACTTGAAGACGTCTGGGTGACGATTTTTTATGGCCCATCTCAATTTTTTTTACAAAGATTTGCTTTTTTTCACATGGGTATTGATTTTAGCTTCAAATATCTAATTTTTTTTTTTCATCTATAGGTATGATGATTGTCTGCAACTTGGAACTTAATACTTGTTGTATTGCCATAGATGTGAATAAATGATGAACTACTGCATTAGATTGTTTCATCTATGATTTGGGTTTTCTGTGTTGTTCTAGTTTTAGCTTAAATTTGCTCACATTCTCAATTTAAGGTTGAATAATTAAGAGTCTCTCAATCTTTTGTTAGCCCTCTTTTGTTTGGATTATTTGGCCTTCTGGATTCTTATTAAACTTTTGTTTAGTATGATTTAATGCTCTGTTTTCTGAGTAGTTGTTAGGAAAAGATAGGTTTTCTGTTTCTATGATTTGGATTAAATTTGCTAATATGGGTTTACATTTTTGCGTGTTGTTGATTGGTTTACTGTTGCATGTTTATACATTACTATCAATTATGTCTTGGATTTGAACGATTGGGTTGAATATTGAAGAGGTGAATATTTGATGTGCCATTTGTGTGATTGTAAACCAGTATCTTTTCTCTTTTCCCCTTGATTTTATTTTAAAGCATTGCCATATGGGCATGAGAATTACAAAGGGTTTTCTGATAAATGTGTTGAGATTGGTGCTTATTCATTTATGAAATTTTGCCTATATTTGGGGTGATGTTTGTTAATCTTAGATTGCAAACAAGAATTTTTTCTCATGAGAAGAAAAACTAATTGCAGTTATTATATATGTGTATACTTGATTTTGGGAAGTGGATTTGTTGTTTAGATGAACAGGTTTCTGTTTATGGGAGTAGAGATGGAACATAACTCCTTTTGGCTTTTCAAAATTTTTAACATCATCTTAACACACACACACACACACACACACACACACATATGTACTGCACAACCCCTTATCATCTTCTTAATGATATTGTTCTCTTGAGGTTCAGCTGTGCTATTCTCTCTGCTAATAACTTCTCTATTTGTTAAGTGTATTCCTATTCATTTCCTGAAAGTGCAAGTTGTCAGTGTCTCTTTCTACTCAATAATCCTTGACTTTGGATAGGTCTTGTGGTTTTATTGTTTAATATTTCTAGAATTCATGCTAAAGCTACTTGTGTTGCTTATTCATTTCTTAATTTTTTCCCATATTTGGGGTGATGTTGGGAAACAAAATTCTACCCACATAATGAGTATGGACCTGGGCCTTTTAGTGTGAACAGAAACAAAGCATTGGTTATCTCATTATGAGACGACTGGACTGTTAGTAGGAGATATGGAGTTCTTGTAGGATTTATTTTGTGAAGCCTGAAGTTTCTGCCCATATTAAGTATTGTGAAGTTAGTTTGGTTAAGTTAACAGAAAAAAAAATTATTTCCTTGATACATAGCCACTCAAACTAAACCTACTAAAAGTGACATACATTTCCCTTCTTCTTCCTCTTCTTCTTTTTCTATGGAAGTTTCAACCTTTTCTGTAGTGATTCTAATAAATTTGCTAGGTCTATATAGTACATTGTGTAAGATTTCGAAATTATTATGACTTATACCATGCTAGTTTAGTAGTGATTAGGGAGTGATTAGATTGTATATACCTTGCTCTTACAAGAGCCATAGAGTCCCAATGCTTATACAATGCTAGTTGAGTAGTGATTCGGTATAATTATAATTATAATTTTTTATTTTTTATGTTATGTTGGTTTTTTTCGGTCTCATTCTGATCAACTTGCATAAGTGTTGATGAATCTTTGATCTTTGTCATCTTCTTTAGTGATGTACTCATTTCCTTTTGCTTTTTGTCTCACTATCAACCCCAACTTGTCTCACACTCAATTTTTAGTTGTGTAATGTTTTAACTAAATTTTGGTGTATGATTTAGATTATGGCAGCCGATTAGTGATAGATTCACAAACTCCTCAATTCGGTTACTACACCAATCTTATAACTGAAGATGATCTTGGCTTTGAATGTACAAATGAAATTAGTGAACATCAAGAAGCTTCACCCCAAGTTGAGGTTGAACCTACTATTAAAATATCGTGCCGGTATAGAAACTTCACAATTGTCGATGACAATTTGCTTGTGGAGGCGTAGCTTTATGTTTCCACGGATGCCATTCAAGGAAATCAGCAAAAACATAAGGTTTATTGGAAAAGAATTTGTGACTACTTTCATGAACACAAGACAATTGGAGCCAACTATAATCAGACCTCTCTAATGAATCGGTGGTCAATGATTCAACCTGCAGTAAATAAGTTTTGTGGCTTCTTAGCCCAAATTGAAAAGAGGTCACAAAGTGGCTTGACTAAGCAATACAATGTACGTTCTAATTATGGCCTTGGGTGTATTAAGTGGTAGATACATTGTGCACTTAAGACACATATACCGCCACATTATCATGTTTAGTGTGCCTATTGAAAAGATTCTAATTATGTTGTATTTGCTAATGAATTTCAGATTGATCAGGCAAGATTTATGTATTTAGATATTCAAAATTTATCCTTTCACTTTGAACATTCTTGGCTTATTTTGAGGTTTCATCCAAAATGGATGGCTCATATGGACAATGTAAAACTGAAGATATAATCAGTTGTGATAAATCTAGGTGACGAGGTAGCCTCTCATAAAGCTTTTGAAGACATAGAGCGACCAATAGGCCAGAAACCCAAAAATGAGAAACGAAAGAGCAAAGAAAAATCGAATTCAGGTGTTATTGCGATCCTAAGTGGCATGAATGAAGACAAGGAGAAGAAAATAAAACTATTTGTGGAAGCACGTGAACAAGACAAATAGATGTTTCTTCTTAAGCAAGATGAAGTGCGCCTTAGAGTGGGGGAATTACGCCTTAGAGAAAAAGTACTTCGGTTGAAAGAAGAGAGAGAGATAAAAGAATTATGTTGATGGATATTGTTAACAATTTGGGAATAATCTATGTTTTTCATATATTTTCCATTGAATCAATACAATTAAATAGCCATTCAATCATCCTATTTTTGGTCTATACAAACATTATGCCTAGTATCATGCTATAATCACAGTACGCTCATCTCCTTCCATATTAGCACACTTTCCATTCTAGAATATTTACTTCCCATACTTGACATATTTACACAGCTCACGCCAACACTCCCCTTCAAGTTGATGCATTTAGATCTTTCATGCACAACTTGTCGAGTGAGTTGTAGAACTCTTTACTCGATACCACCTTAGTGAGTATATCTGCTAGTTGATCTTCAGACTTCACAAAAGGGAAGCAGATTATTTTCCCTTCCAAACTTTTCCTTGATGAAATGCTGATCCACTTCCACATGTTTTGTACGGTCATGTTGGTCTGGATCGTGAGATATCGCAATGGCAGATTTATTGTCGCAGAAGAGCTCCATTTCTGAAGTAGGAGCAAACCCGAGTTCAGTAAGAAGTCTCCTGATCCACAGTAGTTCACACAGTCCCTTCGCCATTCCACGAAATTCAGCTTCAGCATTAGAGAGTGCTACTACTTTTTGTTTCTTGCTTCTCCAAGTGACTTGGTTCCCGCCTACGAACATAAAGTAACCCGAGGTAGATTTTCTGTCTGAGATACTTCCAGCCCAATCTGCATCAGTATAGCCACTAATTTCTAGATGACTATTCTTTGAGAACATGAGTCCCTTTCTAGGCGATGCCTTCAAGTATCTTAGTATCTGGACTATAGCATTCATATGATCTTCACTCGAATTATCCATAAATTGACTGACTACACTCACAGCATAAGCTATATCTGGACGGGTGTGTGAGAGATATATTAGTTTCCCAACTAACCTTTGGTATCTTCCTTTGTCAGTTGGAGTTTGATCGGGGTATTCTCCAAGCCTATGATTCTGAACAATTGGGGTATCAACTAGCTTGCATTCCAACATTCCTACCTCTGTTAAAACATCCAGTACATATTTCCTTTGGGAGAGAAATATTCCTTCCCTAGACCGGGCTACTTCAATTCCCAGAAAGTACTTGAGACCTCCCAAGTCATTCATTTCAAAATCAATAGCCAATGCCTTCTGTAGTCTCGATATCTCTTTTTCATCATCTCCTGTGATAATCATGTCATCCACATAGACAATTAAGACAATTACCTTATTCCCTTTATGCTTTATGAACAATGTGTGATTTGAGTTGCTTTGCCTGAACCCATACTTCCGCATCGCCATACTAAATCTCCCAAACCATGCTAGAGGTGATTATTTCAAACCATATAAGGCTCGTTGTAGTTTGCACACAACTTTGGAGTCCGAGGAGGCCATGTATCCTGGGGGAAGGTCCATGTACACTTCTTCTTCAAGTTCGCCATGTACGAAGGCATTCTTCACATCAAACTGATGTAGCGGCCAGTCAAGGTTAGCTGCAAGAGATAACAAAATTCTTACAGTGCTGAGTTTTGCAACTGGTGAGAAAGTCTCTTGATAGTCAACCCCATATGTTTGTGTATAGCTTTTTCCCACCGACCTTGCTTTGTATCTTTCTACTGATCCATCTGCCTTGTGCTTGATGGAGAATACCCATTTGCATCCTACTGTCTTCTTCCCTTCAGGTAGTGGAACTAAGGTCCATGTGTCATTCTTTAGTAACGCCTCCATTTCTTCCTTTATTGCCTGTGTCCATTTTGGATTAGACAAGACTTCCTGGATTCCAGCTGGAACTTGAATTGAGGAAAGTACATGCACAAATCCTCTTAGGGGTTCAGATAATCTCTTGGTCGACATGTAGTTGGCAATAGGATACTTTGATCTTTGCTCTTCATCGTCAGGGGAGTATCTTTTTGGTGGCTTGCCACGATTTGTCCTGAAAGGTAGTACATATCCAGCAAGAGAATTCAAGTTACTGTTATCTAAATGTGTGTCAAAAGTGCTTACCTCAGGGATATTCTCAGGAGAAGGACCTGCGGGTACTATGGAAGGGGGCTTGCATTGTCTGGAGATGTGTCGTGTTCAACCTGTGGTTTTTCTTCTTCACCATGTGGTTCTTCACCCATCACTGTATTACTATTTTGCCAGTCAAAGTGCACCCAATTCTGTTCTTCACTCTGTGTTTCTCCCTGAAGGGTAGAATTGGGAGCAGAAAAGAAAGGTTCAGAGTCCAAAAAGGTTACATCCATAGTCACGTAGAACCGACAGTTAGAGGGGTCATAGCATCGGTAGCCCTTTTGATGCATGGCATAGCCCAAGAAAAAACACCGAAGAGCACACGAGTCCAATTTGGTTCGCTGGTTCTTGTGAAGATGCACATAAGTCACGCACCCAAATACTCGAGAAGGGAGCATGAGGGTCGTGGGTAGGGAGACATGAGAGGCCAGGGCCTGGAGTGGAGTCTGAAACTGCAAGACTTTTGAAGGGAGTCTATTAAGAAGGTAAACCGCGGTAGACACTGCATCGGGCCAATATCGGGTCGGCACATGCTTCCCATGTAGTAGAGCTCGGGCAGTCTCAAGGATATGATGGTTCTTCCGCTCAACCACTCCGTTTTGTTGAGGCGTTTGAGGACATGATGTCTCATGAATAAGTCCATGGTTGTCAAAATAAGCGCGGAAACACTGGTTCACATATTCGCCGCCATTGTCAGAGCGGATAACTCGGAGTTAGGCAGAAAATTGAGTTTGGATCATCGCATGGAACAATTGAAAGATCGAGAATACCTCGTCTTTATTTTTCATCAAATAGAGCCATGTCATGCGGGTACAATCATCAACAAAGATAACGAACCAACGAACTCCCGAGACAATAGAAATTGGGGAAGGTCCCCACACATCAGAGTGAACAAGTGTAAATGGAATACTGCTTTTATTAAAACTTGGCAAATAAGAAGTACGGTGACTTTTAGCTACAATACAAGTAGGGCATTTCAATTCAGAGTGCACCGTTTTAGAGAAAAGTTCAGGGAGTACATGCTTCAGATAACCAATATTTGGATGCCCTAATCGTTGATGCCATAACTGGATTTGCCGTTCCCAACCATCACTGCGTAAGTGAAAAACATGACTTGTGCTAACGTCATCCACATAATAGAGGCCCCCCCTTTTAGTACCACGCCCAATTATCTTCTTGGTGAGAATATCCTGAAGAAGACAAAAATGAGAGTAAATTAGGACAACACAATTTAATTCTTCAGTAACTTGGCCAACAGATAGTAGCTTATGTGACAGTGATGGAATAAGTAATGTATGTGATAGTTGCAGAGACGGGGATAAGGACATAGTGCCCGCTCCTATAACCGGAGAGACTACCCCATTAGCATTTTTAACACAAGTGCGTCGCGGGGTAGATCTCATAGTAAAATCGGTATCGTCGAAGGTCATGTGGTCTGTGGCCGCAGAATCAAGGATCCAAGCATTGCGGTTGCCATCACTGGAGGAGGTTGCTAAACTTGAGCCAATCTTACCTATATCTGAGACCAAGTTCGCATTTGGGGACTTGGTTTGAGGAATCAAAGAAAGGTGAGGTTCGGCTGACATTACAGCTACAGTGCCAGTGTTAGTATATGCACCTCCAGAATCCTTTTTTCTCTTAGCTTGCAATTCATACCACCAGTCAGGGTAGCCATTTTTTTTGAAACAATTATCACTTAAGTGATTTTGTTTGCCACAGTGAGAGCATTTCACAGCGGTGGGGGCATTTCTAGCATTTCGTGACCTAGGGGTCACGTGTGGCTTTCCTTGGTGTGGGCTAGAGGTCGTACCAACATGTGAAGGGGCTGGATTTAGTTTCAGCCCCTTTGTAGCCAAGACAGGGCCGGGGTTCACTTCTGGTTCACCGGAGCTCATGACGGCTTGCTGGAGTGCTTCCCTGCGGACATGGGCGTAGGCCTGCTCAATCGAAGGAAAGGGGCGTATCTAGAGCACGTCACCCCGAATGTGGTCAAGTCGATCATCTAGCCCATCGAGGAAGAGGTAGACCCGGTCTTTTTGGACTAGGGCGTTGTAGTGGTGGATATCGGTGGCGCACTCCATCGGATTTGGGCGGCGGAAGTCAATTTCACGCCAAAGGCCTTGAAGGTCGGTGTAGTATTTCTCCAGGGAGCCGCCGGATTGTCTCAACTGAGTGACACGTCGCCGGAGTTCATAGACTTGGGAGGTATCACTTCCGTCAAAATAGGTCGTTGCAATGGCATCCCAGACCGATTTGGCCGTGGGAAATCAGATGAAATTCCCAATAAGGGTTGGGTCCATCGAATTGATCAACCACCCTTTGAGAATGGCATTGTCAGTTCACCACTTTCTAAAGGCTGGGTCGGTCGTCGGCGGTTGGGGAGAATCGTCGTTGATAAATCCCAGTTTGTCTTTGCTGGAGATGTACATCTCGACAACCTGGGACCAAAGGGTATAGTTGGAACCGTCCAACTTAATGACGATCGGAGCAGTCAAGGTTTCGGTGGACATGGTCGGGGTCTGAACTTTTGAGAGAGCTTCGGTCATTTGATGGGTGAGGGTGGTGAGCATGGAGCTAGTCGGTGGTGGAGGATCGCCGGTGTTGGTAACAGGTTCAAACCATTGTTGACAGGTAAGGGCAGGGTTAGGGTTTTTCTGAGAATAGGGCAAGGATCGAATTACATGCTCTGATACCATGTTAACGATTTGGGAATAATCTATGTTTTTCATATATTTTCCATTGAATCAATACAATTAAATAGCCATTCAATCATCCTATTTTTGGTCTATACAAACATTATGCCTAGTATCATGCTATAATCACAGTACGCTCATCTCCTTCCATATTAGCACACTTTCCATTCTAGAATATTTACTTCCCATACTTGACATATTTACACAACTCACGCCAACAGATATAAGTCACTTGGATGAAGATGGCCAAGAATATGTTCGCCAACGCAAAAAGGCAATCCTTGAAGGTTGTAGTGGCTCATGCTTTTAGTGTAAGCAGCACACGTAGTTATGTCCAATTTTACTAGGCAAGGACTTTTGATAAAGATTGTTTGAAGGTTATTTGTGCTTTATTATTTAATTAGGATTATGCTTTAAGATGAATATCCATGGCTAATCTGGACAAGTTTTTGATAATCTTCGTGTAATTTAAATGATATGGGTGGAATATGGTGATTTTGTTGAACATTAGTTTTTTGGTGGTTGGATGTATTTGAAGTTTGTTGAAACAAGAATATGTTGGATTTATTTTGCTAGAGTAATGCTATAAGAATATGTTGGATTTCTTCTTCCATATTTGTAAATGGTTCTTTCAGTATAGTATCCTAGTCATTGCAATGAGAGCTTTAGTGCTATCAATTTAATTAACTACTTCGCATGTCAAATAACAAAAGATGGTTCATTGGTACCTTCCATGCAGTCAACTGAACACATGGGTAGTCCTTTTAGACTTTATTTCTTTCTAAGTTGGTTTTCTTAGCATTCTGTGGCATAAGCATTCTTCATGAAATGCCAAAACTTGGCCAATTTCTTTTGTGAATAAAAGTTATATTGTGAACTGGCCAATGATTAAATGGTAAAAGAGAATTTAGGTGTCAGTTTTTCAAATGAAATTACACCAAATTTAGTGGTACATACCTTTGCAATTCCATGTTCTATTTCTCAACTTTGTCGCCTCATGCTGGTATGATCTATATCCTTTGACTTTGCTTGCTTTTATTAATTATCTCCATTATTCATCTGTGTTATTTAGCTTATGTGTGAGGATGAATAAATAAGTAAAATAATCTTCATTACAGCACAGAGTCATTTCAACATTGACAACCATAATAACAATACAACATATAGTACCAAAAAAAAAAAAAAAAACCAAAACCAAAAAATAATAATAATAAAATAACATGCTAATATTAATAACTAGTACAAGATATCCATGATTAATCTGTAGTTGCTATGCCTTGCTATGTAGTTGCCATAAGTGCTTGACAAGGTCCAACTGAAGTTGAGAATGAGTTTCCCCGTCTTTAATGGAATTATGGCATTGAATGAACTCACTAAAGTCATTTGTATCCCTGAGTGTCACTGGTTCAAGTGGTTCATTTAGTCTGCTTATCTTTAACAATCATATTATTTAGAATTACAAATGCCATCATAATGTCTTTGAGCGTTTCAATTTTCCAAAATTGTGGAGGTCCACGTACTATTGCAAATCGTGCTTGAAGTACTCCAAATGCCCGCTCCACATCTTTCCTTGCCGACTCTTGGGCTGCAGCAAAGTGTTTTCTCTCATTTTCTTGTGGAGATGAAATTGTTTTCATAAATGTCGCCCACTGTGGATATATGTCATCAGCAAGGAAGTATCACATATTATAGTTTTGACTATTAATGGTGTGGTTAACATGAGGAGCACGCCCTTGAGCGAGGTCATAAAATATAAATGACCTTTCCAGCAGATTATGTCATTATGAGACTTAGGTAAGCCAAAAAAAAGTGTCATATCCAAAGATCATATGAAGCCACTGCTTCCAAAATTATAGTTGGTTTGTGAAAATGACCAGAATACATACCCTGCCACAAAGCTGGGCAATTTTTTTTTTTATATTTCCAATGCATGCAATCAATGCTCCCCAACATCCTGGAAATTCATGGTTTTTGCATTCCGCTAGCAATCTAGCAATGTCTTCATTGTGACCTTAAGTATTTTTCCGAAAAAAAATAGAAATGATTGCTTGAACAAACCGTTTAAGACTTTTATGGACTGTGGCTTCTCCAATCTTCAAGTATTCGTCCATGAAGTCAATTGTAACACCATATTAGCATCCTAAGTTCGGTGGTAATCTTCTGAAGGGAAGTAAAACCAAGCCTTTTGGAACCATCTCTTCTTTGGGCAAAATACGGATCGTGGACTTCAACAACATATTGAATACGGCAAAAAAGATCACGACTCATTCGAAATCTCCTTCAAAAATATTTGTGAGGATATATTGGTGGTTCAGCAAAATAGTCATGAAAAAGATCTTCCCCAGCTTCGAAGCGATCATGCCGAATGAATATGCAACATTTTTTAGAACTACCATGTGACGTTGATATTTCTTCTTCCATAGCAAGATTTGCAATTATCTCCAACTCTTCTTCAGAGTCTAACTCCATAAGAAGCATTTTGTAAAAAGAAGAACGAGCCATAACAAGAAAACAAAGATTGAAAGTCAAGGTGAGTTTTTCTAAGTTCTTCACGAAGATTGAGTTGAAGAACTCTCTATGAGTTTTGTTGCATTTAAAATCGAGATTTCAACCGGTTTTGTTTGGTATTTGTCTTGTCTTATTGATTATCAATAAATTCCTCTTCTCCTTGTTAGACGTTGCATGTTGTCTTAAAACAACATTGGACGTTGGATGAAGGGAGTTGGCTGGTTGTTGGTTCAGTTAAAGCACATTTGATGAAGAGAGTTGGTTGGTTGTTGGTGCAATTTTGATGTAAGAAACTTTGATTTTCTTGACAGTTAAAGTGGTTGCTCTCAAAACTAATAAAAAAAATATCTAGTTAAAATAGAGAAATATTTAGAGAATTTGTTGTAGGAAACTTTTTAAAAGTGATAGATAAAATAACAAAAGTAGATTGTTTGGCTAAAATTTGGAGAGTTTGGTACAGATGCTCTTAGAGCCTTCAAAGTGATAGGTTGGGGCGAATCTAGAATAGTTGTGATTTTTTATGGGTCCATTGCAACTCCATGTCGACAAATTATATGGCATAAATAGCAAACTTTCAATTTTCCAAAATGACACTTATCCCTTCTTAGCAACAATTGGTGAGCCTTCAGAATTTCCAGCACATGGGCTATATGCTTCCGATGGTCAGTGATGTGGTTCCTTTTTGTAATTCAATAATAATAATATCACTCGCAATAGCACGACTCACTGCAGGACAGTGTCTATATTGAGGGTGTCGATCCAGAGGGATTGTATTGGTTGTGTATATCGAGCTTTAATAAAATCAATCCTAATTTATCCCTTAGAAAATTGTTGTTTTTCTGATTTTTAATTTGTAAACTAACAACGAAAATTAAATACTGAAAAATAAATTAAAATTGAACTTTATGAGATGGAAACTAGAGAATTGATTTCATCACTAACCTTGTACCAATGGCTATCATATTAACATGGGACATTCATTTTATGCATGATATTATTTGTGTGTGAGTGTCAAGCACACAACAAATTGTCAAGAAAATACCATCATTAATAAATATGTATAATCCATATTTGTCAAGCATGGACTATCAAATTCATTAACATGGTTACAAACTCACAAGGATTAAGTATAGCTCATCTTAGGATTAGTACAAATCATCTACCTAAATTACTTTAACCTAAAATGTAGCATGATTTGTCTATCCTAGGCATGAACTATCAAAATCTCTTGTTGCATGTTCAAATAGTACCATTGCATAACCATTACATTTATCATCTTTTGAATAATAAATATAATTCGAGCACAATCAAAATAAAAAGCTTTCTCATAGACAAGATAAACATTTCATCATGATTGCATTTAACATTAAAACCAATTACAAAATTGTAATTTTCATAGTTACACAATCATCAATGCCCAAAATAAATATCCCCAAAGAAAAATATAATTAAGCCATTGATACTTGGATAGGGTTTATTAAAACCATAGGGAGAGCTTTAGCCACGCATGAAGATCCTTTGAAAATTTGAAGTTGAAGAACAGTTCCCCATCCACAAGCTTGCTGTCCACGAACAAAAACTGGAGCTAAAAATTGGTGCTTTTTAAATTCTCCTCTCTCCCTCTATGCTGCTGGTTTTTTGAATGAAAAAATAAAAAATCATCCAAATTTTGTGGTAGACGTCATGGGGGGACAAGAGTGAAAAGTGTGCATGTGTTGTCCAGCTTTTTGTCCATTCGGTGCCGCATGCATTGCCGCTGTCCAGCAGCTTGGGAAGTGGTGTAGTGCTGCCAGCCTTTGAAGATGGGTGCTGCATACAATGCTGTTGTCCAGCAGCTTTGGAGTTGCTGCTGGCCTTCTCTTGGTTCCCCATGCTGTCCACATGCTGCCCAACAAGGGGAAAAGGGCCCACGCGTCTTGCGTTCAACAAAATCCTGCACCACCTCACACTACAAAAAACACTGATTTTCGCCGCGTGTCTACAGTACCGGTTACTGTAGACACGCGGCCAGATGGCTGCGTGTATTATTATACACGCGGCCATATGCGGCGTAGCAACAATTGGCCGCGTGTACTTATACACGCTGCCAATTGGCCGCGTGTATTTATACACGCTGCCAATTAACCGCGTGTATAAATTACACGTGGCATTATGTTGGACACGTGTATTTTTGGAATTCTTTTTTTTTAAAAAAATAAAAATAAAAAATAAACACAAATAGTATGTACATGATAATATTACTATGTACCCTATACCAAATTAGAGTTTATAAACTAATTAGTTTTGTACAATACTTGTATTTAAATTTTTTTGAATTTATTTTTATAAAAAATTCTTCTTATATACCCCCAACAATAAATTTGTGCTATATTTAATTATAGTTTATAATTATATATAGTATGTATCGTACTTATGGTTATGTTTTAGTGTTTACATGCAGGTTGAGTTTCGTGAATGCGTTAGGACTTAATTTATGGTATGTGTATTTTAATACTCTCAGGGTTAGGGTTCGTAGAACATCCATCTGAATGTGTTGCCCTTGTGGTCCCGATCATTATAGCATACCTTACACAAGTATAAAATTGCATGCCTCTATCATTTGATTCAGTTCAATGTTCAAAACTTGGTCGAACTATCATTTGATCCTAGAGTTAGGGTTTATAACTATATATATATAGTATATATATTTAGGGTTAGGGTTTATAGCTATATATAGTACATACACTTAAGATTAGGGTTAAGGTTAGGGTTTATGGCTTACCTATAGTACATACACTTAAGCTTAGGGTTAAGATTATGGGTTTTAGGGTTCAATTTTATGGTCATGGTTTAGTATAGTATATATATATATATATATATATATATATATATATATATATAGTGGTAGGGTTTAAATTTAGGGTTAGGATTTAGTTTTAATTTATAGTTTACGGTTTAGTTTTATGGCTTAGGGTTTATCAATGTGTACAGTACATACACTTAGGGTTGCATGTGTTTGTGTTTGTATTTGTATTTGTATTTGTATTTCAAAACGATCTTGTCATATTTGTATATACATATATATAATATATGCATGCATGTAAACGGCGTGTCGAAACTATATACATTTATAGTTACTTGTATATACCCTAACATTTGGGGTTTATGGCTATATATATATATATAGTATACTTATATAGCTATATACAGTATAGCTATATATAGTATATACACTTAGGGTTAGGGTTTATAGATATATATAATATGTATATACACTTAGTGGTAAGGTTTATGTTTATATAGAGTACTATATGCATAATTATACGGCGAGGAACAAAAAAAAATATGTAACATAACAAAGTACATACACTTAGGGTTAGGGTTTATGGCTATATATAGTATATAGACATAGGATTAGGGTTTATGGCTATATATAGTATATAGACATAGGGTTAGGGGTTATGGGCTTTGTGCAATATGTTTATAGTATATTTACGTTTTATGTGTTGAGTACTTTACATATATATGGTATACTTATAAGTAAACCCTAACTCTAATTAGGATTTGCGTTAATGGAATACTAATCTAATAAAACCCTAACCCTAAGTGTTTAGGGTTTAGTTTTATGGGATACTAATCTAATATTATACAGTATTTACGTCATGAATTTTATATACACATACTTAGGGTTTAAGAATTAGTTTTAGGGTTATCGTTTAGGGTTTAGTTTTATGGGTTAGAGTTTACGTAAACCTTAACACCATATATATTACAAATACAAATATATATTTTTATTACACCATATATAGTACAAATACAAATATATATATATATATATATATATATATATATATATATATATATATATATATAATTGTTCGGTTTTCAAAAAAAAAGAAAAAAGAAAAACAAATAGAGACGTGTATTAGTATACACGTCTCTATGTGGCCGCGTGGTGTTACGCCACGCGGCCAAATTTTTGCCAGGTGACCTGCGCGGGACAATTCCCGTGCGCCACCTGGCCTATTTTTTAAATAAAAAAATTGAAAAAAAAAAAGGGTAGCTTCCAGATATTTTTTAAATAAAAAAATTGAAAAAAAAAAAGGGTAGCTTCCTCTGGAAGCTACCCTCTCACTCGACTCTCTCACTCAGCTCTCTCACTCAAATCTCTCCCTCAACTCTCTCACTCTCTCTCTCTCTCCCTCTTCGTCTCCGTCACGCACGTCCGCACCGACCACCGGCCTCCGCTGTCTTCTCCGGCTAGCTCCCTCTCCGGCCGTCACTGCACCACGCGTGCGTATACCCAAGGTTTTATATGCTCTCTCTCTCTGTCTATCTCTCTATCTCTCTGTCCCTCTATCTAGCTCTCTCTCTCTCTATCTCTATCTCTCTCTCTCTCTCTCTCTCTCTAACCGAATCAACCCCTAAACCCTAACCCTAAGTCCGGACCTCTCTCTCTCTACATCCGTCTCTCTGTCTCTCTCTTTCTACATCTCTCTCTCTCTCTCTCTCTGAAACCGGTGACCACCCCTCTCCCGGTCTCTCTCTCTCTCTCTCTCTCTCTCTGCCTTGTACGTGATTCCTATTTTGGGATTTTTTTTGGATATTGTTTTGGGACTAATATGTTTTAATGTAGGTACATTTTGGCTAAGGAGCAGAAAATACACCCCAAAAAAAATTTTGTGAGTATTTTTGGGCTTAATTTTTTTTCTTTATTTTTTGCTATAATGAACTTGGTGCATTTAAATTAATTTGTATAAAATCTGTTTATAATTGTTTTAATAGTTTCATATAATAATTGTGGATTTAGCAATTAATAATGGTCCATGCAATGCTGTTTATTTTGTTGGGTTTGAATATTTATTGTTGTGTAATTTTATGTGTTTTGATGTGGTTGGTCGTTATGCATGGAAAATATTCGTACAGTTGTGTTATTTTTCTTTTTTGTAATATGTTTTACTGTACTACGAATTGGTCTGGCGATTATTATTTTTGGCAATTTATGCTAAAACATTTGAACAGAGTAACCAATCTCGCCATTATTTTATTAACTTCATCATAAAATCAATGACGCAAACCAATAAAATATAAACCATTGTATACCGTACTATTTCAACAATTTTTGGGTTTTTTAAGAACACAAAAAAAAGGTGTAATTGTTCATTTTCAGGTAATTTTTTTACACAAAAAAATAAAAAACCATTTCAAAGCAAACTCACCATCATTTTATAATAAAATGATCGTATCCAACAATTATTGAATAGATACTGATAATTACATTTGGCCACCGTCCACCATTTATAATAATTTATTTTATTATTCAATTTATAACAAAGGTTTAAACAATACGTGCGAACCCGAACTCAAAACCAATACAAAAATCCCTATACTCTAATCTCAAAACCAAACCCCTAAACCCTAACCCTAAAAACTAAACCCTAAAAACTTAAACCCTAAAAACCTAAACCCTAACATTTTTAACCCTAACCCTAAAAACTAAACCCTAAAACCTAAACCCTAACCTTAAAACTCTAACCCTAAAAACTAAACCCTGTAAACCTAAACCTTAACCTTAAAACCCTAACCCTAAATGAATAAACCCTAAAAACCTAAACCCTAACCTTAAAACCCTAACCCTACAAACTAAACCCTAAAAACCTAAACCCTAAACCCTAAACCCTAAACCCTAACCTTAAAACCCTAACCCTAAAAACTTAAACCATAACCTTTTTAACCCTAAACCCTAAAAAAAGAAACCTTCAAATCCTAAACTCTAAAAAAAGAAAGAAGAATAATAAAAAATAAAAAAGAGTGAGATTTTTTTTTTTTGATTACTTTTTTATTTTAGTTAAACCCTAAACCCTAACCGTAAAACCCTAACCGGGTAAAAAGTAAACCCTAAAACCTAAACCCTAACCTTAAAACCCTAACCCTAAAAACCTAAACCCTAACCTTAAAACCCTAACCCTAAAAACTTAAACCATAACCTTTTTAACCCTAAACCCTAAAAAAAAAAACCTTCAAATCCTACACCCTAAAAAGAGAAAGAAGAATATTAAAAAAGAAAAAAATAAAAAAGAGTGACATTTTTTTTGTTTTTTGATTACTTTTTTATTTTAGTTAAACCCTAAACCCTAACCGTAAAACCCTAACCCTAAAAACTAAACCCTAAAATCTAAACCCTAACCTTAAAACCCTAACCTTAAAAACTAAACCCTAAACCCTAAACCCTAACCTTAAAACCCTAACCCTAAAAACTTAAACCATAACCTTTTTAACCCTAAACCCTAAAAAAAGAAACCTTCAAATCCTACACCCTAAAAAAAGAGTGACATTTTTTTTGTTTTTTGATTACTTTTTTATTTTAGTTAAACCCTAAACCCTAACCTTCAAAACCCTAACCCTAAAAACTAAACCCAAAAAACCTAAACCCTAACCGTAAAACCCTAACCCTAAAAACCTAAACCCTAACCTTCTTAACCCTAACCAAATAACAAAAACTAAACCCTAAAAACCTAAACCCTAACCGTAAAACCATAACCCTAAAACCTAAACCCTAAAAACCTAAACCCTAACCAAATAACAAAAACTAAACCCTAAAAACCTAAACCCTAACCGTAAAACCATAACCCTAAAAACTAAACCCTAACCTTAAAACCCTAAACCCTAACCTTAAAACCCTAACCCTAAAAACTAAAACCTAAACCCTAAACCCTAACCCTAAAAACTAAACCCTAAAAACCTAAACCCTAACCTTAAAACCCTAAAAACTAAACCCTAAAAACCTAAACCCTAACCTTAAAACCCTAAAAACTAAACCCTAAAAACCTAAACCCTAACCTTAAAACCCTAAAAACTAAACCCTAACAACTTAAACCCTAACCTTTTTAACCCTAACCCTATAAACTAAACCCTAACAACCTAAACCTAACCGTAAAACCCTAACCCTAAAAACTAAATCCTAAAAACCTAAACCCTAACCTTAAAACCCTAACCCTAAAAACCTAAACCCTAAACATTTTAACCCTAAACCCCTAAAAAAAGAAACCTTACAACCCTAAATCCTAATAAAAGAAAGAAGAATATTCAAAAAGAAAAAAAATATAAAAGAGAGACATCTTTTTCTTTTTTAATTACTTTTTATGGTGAGGTAAACCCAAACCCTAACCCTACAAACTAAACCCTAAAAACCTAAAACCCTAAACCCTAAACAAAAAATGTCAAAAACCCTAAACCCTAAAAAAAGAAAGAAGAATATTAAAAAATAAAAAAGAAAAAAGTTCGAGATCTAAATTAATTTTTTTTTTATTACTATTTTATTTTAGTTAAACCCTACACCCTAAAACCCTACACCCTAAAATCCTACACCCTAAAAACCCTAAACCCTACAAATATTAAAACCTAAACCCTAAACCCTAACCTTAAAAACTAAACCCTAAAACCTAAACCCTAACCTTAAAACCTAAAAAAAAAAAAACCCTAAACCCTAACAAAAATAGGAAAGAACGATACTTTGAGTTAACTGTTTAAAACAAACATTAAACAAACAAGCACTTTATTTGCTGTAATCAAATAACATATTTCGTTTCAGACTGTTAACTCACGTACAGAGGAATATGGACAAGTCGTGGATGTCAGCACCTAGGGGTACAACACGTTATAACGACGGGTGTAGAGCGTTCGTGGCATTCGCCGTTCATAACTGTAGGTCTGCTGATGGCAAAATTTACTGCCCATGTAAGTACTGCCGGAATAACCAGCGGCACCCCCCAGATTACGTTCTTGCCCACCTGACAGGGGGGAAGGGAATGTCCACGGGATACGGTTTCTGGTATATGCACGGTGAGACAACCCTAAACCCTACTGATCCTGTTCGGGGTCACGACCATCCCAGTGTCACAGATACAGCTGCATGTGGCATTGAACATGTAGAAGTCACAGAACAAGGCGGAGACCTAGAACAAGGTGGTGACATGCACGCCATGTTGTGTGACGCCTTCGGCGTGCACGAAGTAGGTGACACCGATCATGTTGGCCAGCCGGGAGAAGTAAATGAAGGAACCTCTGTAAGGGACACATTGAAGTACCTTGAGTTGTTGAAGACTGCCGACAAGCCACTTCACCCCGGTACAAAGCACAGTAAATTGAGTGCTACTGTACAGTTCTACAACTTGAAGTGCATTGGAGGTATTAGTAACAAGATTTTTTCTGATATTCTTGAGCTTGTCAGTCAGTTATTGCCTCCTTGCGATGAGGCCTTGCCGGTTAATACGTACGAGGCGAAGAAATTCCTCAGTTCCATGGGTCTCGGGTATGAGAAGATTCCGGCGTGCCGTAATGACTGTATGCTATTCTGGAAAGACAATAAAGATCCAGATACCTGCACCGTATGTGGAGAATCTAAGTGGATGGCTAATATACATTTCGATCAGGATGGTGAGGTAATATCGTCGAGGAAAAAACGTCCAGTGAAGGTGTTGAGATGGTTTCCACTCATCCCACGGTTACAGAGGTTATTCATGTCGGAGCACACGGCGCACAATATGAGATGGCATGCAGAAGGCCGCACTAGGGACGGCGTATTGAGGCACCCCGCGGACGGTGAGGCATGGAGATCGTTCGACTCTCTACATCCGGATTTTATGGCCGACAGTAGGAACGTGCGGCTTGGACTGACAGCAGATGGATTCAATCCATTTGGGAACATGAGTACATCCCACAGCACATGGCCCGTATTGCTTGTACCGTACAATTTGCCTCCTTGGATGTGCATGAAACAGACGTCGTTCATCCTGTCACTGGTTATCCCCGGACCGAGCTCACCTGGTATGGATATCGACGTCTACCTTCAGCCATTGATTGATGAGCTGTTAGAGCTGTGGGATGTAAGGGTACGAACACTAGATGCTGCGAAGATGGAGAATTTCAATATGCGTGCTCAGTTGATATGGACAATAAACGACTTCCCGGCGTATGCAGATTTATCCGGTTGGCCTAACAAAGGTGTGAAGGCATGTCCTTGTTGCATGCATTCGACACGTTCTAAACATCTGAAGAACGGTTGTAAATTTTGTTACATGGGACACAGGAGGTACTTGCCAACCGAACATCTGTGGCGGCTGAACAGAAGAACGTTTGATGGGACTGAGGAGTTAGAATGTGCTCCTGATGTGCCTTGCGGGGACGAGATCCTCCAACAGTTGGACGGAGTTGCGTTTGGGGATGAGAACGCGGGTAAGACGAGACGAAAGAAGCGGAAGACGGGTGCACGAGGTGCTGATGATGTTGTGTGGAAGAAGAAAAGTATTTTCTTCAGATTGCCGTACTGGAAGGACAATTTGCTTCGGCACAATCTTGATGTCATGCACATAGAGAAAAATGTCATGGACAATATACTTGGCACTGTTTTGGACATCAAAGGGAAAACGAAGGACAACTTGGCAGCTCAGCTGGATTTGCAGGAGATGGGGTTGAGACCTAAATTGCATCCGTTCACCGCCGCAAATGGTAAAACATATATACCCGCGGCTTGTCACACGATGTCCAGGGAGGATAAAGAAAGCTTTTTAAAGGTTTTTCGAATTGTGAGAGTTCCAGACGGATATGCCTCGAACATTTCACGGTGTGTTCGGATGAAGGACCGTACAATTTCACTAAAAAGTCATGACAGCCACATACTAATGCAGCAGCTTCTACCAATTGCATTGCGTCAGTCATTGCCAGACAAAGTGGTCAGACCTATCGTTGAGATGTCAGCATTTTTCAGAGGCATATGCTCGACCAAGCTAACCCAAGCTGAGATGGACCAACTGCAGGGTGACATCTGTATCACACTGTGCAAGCTGGAACAGGTATTTCCTCCTGGGTTTTTTACTAGCATGGTCCAATTGGTCGTGCATCTTGTGCGCGAGTGTAGACTCGGCGGACCCGTTCAATATAGGTGGATGTACCCGGCAGAGAGATAAAATACAGCAGAATATATATATATATATATATATATATATATATATATTTTCATGTAACTCGTGGCATTAAACGGGGACAAGCCCTTAATGTTTATGTGTGTGCACCAGGAGTCTTGGGGGTTTCAAGTCGAATGTGCGCAACAAAGCGGCTCCTGAGGGGTGTATTGTGGAAGGTTACATAGCGACCGAGCTAGTAATGTTCTGTTCGAGATATCTACAAAATGCACCAACCTTCCACAACAGACCTTTGAGAAACCCTGATGGTTCCAAGGGGGCGGGAACGCGAGTTAGCTTGAACCGGTTGACAATGCATCAGATTCATCGTTATATTGTGTTCAACTTTGAAGAGTTTCTCAATTTCCGGATGTAAGTAGTGTTTACATATTGAACCGGATTCAAATGATATAATTGATAATAATTAGTTTTTTAATTATATCCGCTGAATGTAGGATGCACAAAGACGCTATTAGGCGATCATGCGTTAGGGGTCGCATCACGGACGCTCTGATTGAAGCCCAACATCACGAGCAGTTCTGCGAGTGGTACCGTGCATATGTAAGGAAATAGTGGTATTTTCGTATATAATATTTACCTATGTTCAGTGTCAATTTAAGATAGGGTTCGACAATATGCCGCTATTAACATAGGTAATATAGGTTGATGGCCTTGACGATCAAGGTAGGGAGGAATTGGGGCTGAAATTGGTTATGCGCAGTAGAGGGTTGAAGGAGACAGCAGTGAAGTATAACAGGTACGTGGTAAACGAAAAACTGTTCCGCACGCTAGCCCATGATGTGGGAAGGAGGACTCAGAACAGCGGCGTATGTGTGCCAACCGTTGAATGCGAAACCTACTACGGGCAGTTAACCGATGTGGTTGAGGTCGAGTACTATGATAGGACTACGTACGTCCTATTTAAGTGCAATTGGGCGGACCCCACGATGGACAGAGGATTTAGAGTCGACGATTATGGTCTAGCGTTTGTCAACTTCACTCACCTCATCCATAGGGGAGAACTGCTTACTGACGAGCCTTACGTGCTTACATCTCAGGTAGACCAAGTGCTTTATGTCGAGGATGAAAGGAACCCAAACTGGGTTTGTGCCGTGAGGACTAAACCGCGCAACGTGTACGATGTTGGTTAGGGGGAAGGGAGTAGTGATGCAGATAATGCATATCACGAGTGTGTACCGATCGTACTACCCACTGATGACCTGCATGATATGAATGATGAATTCGATCACGACAGGCCCGACATTGATCCGATTGAAGCTCCTGTTATACAATGATTGCTATATTTATTATTGGTACAATTTGCTTAAACTCAAAATACTTTCTTATTTTGCATAGAGCTCATTGTATATTATGCATATTCTTTTTTAATATTAAAACTAATACGAATTTCTAATAATTTGTCTAACATTTGTTCGCAGAATTCGATGGACCAGAGACCCCTTACTTGCGCACATCGTGCACCACGCCTACCCGTGCCTTGCACGACTACATCCACACCGGCGATGTCAGCGGCACTACATACCACACCGTGGCCACACCACCCGGACGCCGTTTATAGACCATTGCCCTCAGGTACGGCGGGGATGAGCTCGTCAAATCCCGGGCAGACGAGCGCAGCTGGATATTCTCCTTCTCCATACCCGCCTACGTCCACACCGGCGATGTTAGCGGCACTATATACTACACCGTGGCGACACCACTCGGACGC
Organism: Alnus glutinosa; assembly: GCF_958979055.1. Lineage (NCBI taxonomy): Eukaryota > Viridiplantae > Streptophyta > Magnoliopsida > Fagales > Betulaceae > Alnus > Alnus glutinosa. Next base: position 22,314,726 of record NC_084887.1, read on the forward strand.
CGTTTATCGACCATTGCCCCCGGGTACGGCGGGGATGAGCAGGTCAGATCCCGGCCAGGCGAGCTCAGCTGGGTATTCTCCTTCTCAATACACGACGTTCTCCCAGGCCGGGATCACCTCACCGGGTCATATTGATCGATGGTGGGCGCGAGAGTGTCATGATCTCAGCAGATTCCCGTTGTACTATCCATACCCCCTTACACCACCTATGCCAGTCAACCCTGATAGTGAGACTCAGGATGACAGATTCCCGCTGTCACAGCGGGGGGGGATGCCTATGCCGACTATACGGTCGGGACAGCTGTCAGCACTGGCGGGGGGCCAGGGCCCGGCACCTGGGGAGAGCCAGATGACTGTTTATGGACAGAGCCAGTTGCCGCTTTCTGGGGAGAGTCAGGACCCAGATGTGGGGGAGAGCCAGCTGCCCCGCGAGGGGGACGATGTGATGTTGGGTCTTGATCAGTTAGCCCATGATGTCCCCCAGGATATGCCTTCGGATGACGATCATGATGATGAGCATCACCCAAAAGATGAGGTAGGCGAGGAGCATGCTGGTGACCCAGCGACCGAGCACATAGCGTTCGACCATATTCGGCTGATGGGTAAGTACATTTTTATACATCATTATATCTTAATTTAGTAAGTTCGTATAATATTTAAATTGAATTTTTAATTTATTAATATAATTAAGTTATTTAGTGTTAATATATTAACGTTTTATACTTATTGACTAGGGTATAACCTAGACGGGAGCATCTATTTTGAGGTGATTAAGGACCCAGAGAGAAATTGGGTGCTCCCGAGGGGGAAGAAAGTTGTATTGCAGTACAATGTTGCAACACAACCCGTGGGACGAGCATGCAATCGTTATAGACGAGCTGCGGGCAAGCTTTTACGGAGCGGGTCCCACATTCACTTGCGGGACAAATGGGCAAAGGTAGATAAGCAGATTAAGCGGGCTATGTGGGATGCCATAATGGTATGTGTATGAAACTAATATATGTATTTTGTGAAATTAAAGTTAAGATGATGTTTTTATTGAACTGCTAAAATTAATCATTAGATTGAATGTGCAGCAAGAATTTTATGTACCCGTATCCGTCGACCAGCGCCTGGCACAGAATGAATTCTGGGGTGATATGGGCCGTAAGCACCGTTCGTGGAAGTCGAAGTTGAGGACCCAGCTACAGATTCGAGACGGTGACACGCCATTGACAATACGTGCGAGAATGCCAGATACGTTTTTTGATAAGTATGACCGAACGGATGTGGAGGACGTACTGCACGAGTGGTGTACAAAAATAAATCTGGTATGTAGGTCTTTGAATGTATTACTATAATGTTGTGTTTTTTTAAAACAGTTCATTCAATCATAGCACATAAGTAATTAAGTGTATCAATTCTTACATTTTTTTGGGAATGTTCAATGCAAAGGCGAGGTCTGAACGAATGAAGCGGCTGCGGGAGCAAAATGACATCCCCCATAGTCTGGGGTCCAAAAGTTATGCCAGATTTAATCACGATGAGGTATGAAACAATATATAAAAACCCTAATTCTTATTTGTGCGTAATTGTTCTTTCTTAACATTAAATGAATATCCAATGTTTGTTATATATTTATACTGTATGGCGACAGGCATCTATATCTGGCACGCCCCCACTCGCGCCGAGTCGTTTGTGAAGACGCACACAAGGAAAGACGGCACTTACCTGAACGAGCAGACACGGGACCTATGCGTATGCTACTGTTATAGGTTATCGATTATTATTAGCTATGCGTGTGATAAAGAGGTTATTAATTACCAGTGTTTTGTATGTTGACGACGTACAGGAGCGGATGACACAGAGTTTGTCCAATGATCCTGCTGCCTCGGAGCCCGTCTCATCAGATACGGTGTGTTGGGCACCTGGCGACGTGTACGAGCAAGCGGTTGGGCGACCCGAGTATGCGGGTAGGGTTCGGCAGGTTGGGCCGAACGTTACTCCTGTTCGCGGGACTTGTTTCTCGTATAGGGCCCGCACACGGGGGGGACCGGCTGAGGGCACGTCTTAGGATTGGGTTGCTCGCAAAATTGTGGAGATGGATATCATGTTACGGGCTGAGAGAGAGAGGAATGACGGGTTGGAGGGCATAGTGCGGGCCGAGAGAGAGCGGGCTGACAGCATGGAGCAGCGCATGCGACAGTTTGAGGCCTTCATGTCCTCTACAGGATTATCGTTCGTATGCCCTGGTGCTCAGCAGTCTTCACCTGCACACGTAGGTAGTACGTCATCTGTTAGTAGTGCGCCTGCAGGTATGGTTCATATTATGTATACACTTAGGTTTATTTTTAATTTGTTCTCATTACTTGTTTAAATTTGCATATAATATTATATAGGTTAATTATTTTTATTACTTGCAGGTAATGCGACAACGGTTGGTCCGTTGTCGCCTGCTGGACAATTGCTGAGCCAACAATCCCCTCTCGGGACTCCATCGCCCGTTACACCATCTCTTGCGGGACAATCGCTAGTTGGCGAGGTCACGCCCGGGACTGCACCTCGTGATCCGCAGCGACGTCCTCCAGATTTGTAGATATTTTGTGTATTTTTTTTTTGTTAGTAATGAATAACTTTATTAAATCAAGATTCTCAAATTTGTTGATATTATTGTGTAAGTATTTATTGTTAGTAATAAATACATTTATTAGTACATGGTATTCGAATTTTTAAATATTGTTCTTTTGATTAATTTGTGCAATTTGATTTTGTGATATTTTGGGATAAAATAAATTTGGAGAATGTTAGTAAAAAATATATATATATATATATATATATATATATATATATATATATATATATATATATATATATATATATTTTATACGTGCGGCCAATTGGCCGCGCGCATTAAACTGTTGGCCGCGTGTATTAATGTACACGCGGCCAATTGTGCAATTAGTGTTACCCAGATCCACCGCGTGTATGTACGCGGCTACTTACACGCGGCCAACAGTTCGCCGCGTGTATAGTGACCGTACACGCGGCGAACTGCAAGTGGCGAAAATCAAATTTTTTTGTAGTGTCATGCTGAATTTCCAGCAAAACACAATGCAATGATGACTTCAATTTCCAACGTCCAGCACATCATCTAAAGCTCCAGCCACATAATGATTTGGATTGAGTTGCACACTTAATTTCTTCTTCAATTCAGTGCAGACTTCTTTTTCAATTTAATGTTCGGTTTTCCTTGATGCATTTGTGTGTATTTTTCTTTAGGACCTAAAAGTAAGATAAACACTAAAACAAGATAAAATATTAAATTACAAACAATAATAAATTAAGGGGCTTGAATGTGTAACATTCAAGACCTATTAGTCAGCTAAAGTCTTGATGTAAATTAAAATATCATAAAAAAAGACTAGAACAAATTTGCAGGTTGCCTCTCGAAAAATATTGTTCACGAGGGCTTGGAAAGTAGAGAGAGAGAGAGAGAGAGAGAGAGAGAGAGAGAGTTGGACAGCCTGAATAGCATTACTAAAATATCAGAATGGCCATGATGGGTTAGAAATGCCATTTTTTCCACGTCTGAAGGGTGGACCCTTATTTGATGATACCTTGAGCGCAAATCCAATTTTGAGAAGATTTGAGCTCCATTTAACTCGTTCAACAATTCATCAATTACTGGGATAGGAAATTTGTCCTTCATTATAATATGATTAAAGGCTCTCAAATCAATACAAAGGCGTTAGGACCCGTCATGCTTCTGGACTAATAGTACTGGAGAAGAAAAGGACTAGTACTTGCTCGAACAACGCTTAATTTCAGCAAAGTTGCCACCTATTTCCCAATATCATTCTTTTGATAGAATGAGTAGTGGTAAGGGCGGACGCTAATGAGCTCGTGATCAAGTAGAGTAGGGATCTTGTGATCATGGGCTCGGGTGGGAGGTAGGCCCATTGGTTCCTGAAATAGCGTAGCATAGCGATCTAGTAGCCTGTGAAATTCAGGGGCCAACTTTTTTGATTCATTGACGCCGGACATAATATCGATTATTCTGCAGGCTAATCAACAAGCAGTTTGCAAGGAAGAAAACAGGAAAATTACCCAAAAAACAAAGACAAACTCTGAATTTGATAAAATTATCAATAATCAACAACTGTTGGAAAAACGCCCACAAGCCAGGCTCAAATAGCTAAAAATTAGGTCTTTAGCAGAATTTTGCCAAAAATAGCAAAATCCCGAAAACCCTAATAAGATGAAATACGGAATAAAATAAATAGTCTGCCGAAAATCTGGCCCAAATCGGGTTCAGAATCACCTCCTAAATGATAAACGAAAAATTACCATAAATGGTAAAAAATATCTAAAATTAGGGTTTTGGAAAGGAAAACAGTGGATTTTGGGGCTCAAAACTAGGCATACCGAGCATAGCTTGGTTGCCACGACGTGCACGCCGAAGAGAGCTTTCCGAATTGGGGTCATATGCGCAAATCGGATATTCGTAGCTAAAGTTATGGCTAAATTACTGTAGCGCATCCGGAAATTGCCCAAATTTGGCCATATTACGATTTCTTTCCAATTTTGCACTGATCTGCCTGCTCCAAGTAACTCAGCGCCATTAATGTGCAATCTGACAGCTCAGCATCGTCTGACTCGGATCTTTCTGCATCATTCATTCTGGCTTTCTCCTAGCTTGATGGCTCGTATCTGTAGTAGCATGTCCCATAATCCTTCCCGCAGTGCGTTAATGGCCTTGGGCTTTTCAATGTACTTGTCATTTGGTGCATGTTCCCCTTGCACGTCGACCGTGATTCCCTTCAACATAAGAGCCCTTCTATACATCCTCCACTTATTCTCCCCTCATCACCCTTTTATAATAAAAATCAATTTTTTTAAAGAAAAGAGGGTGATGAGAGGATGATGAGTGGAGGATCTTTAGCATTTCCCTCAACATAAAGCTCATCCATAGCTTTTGAAAAGGGGAAATGCTAAAGATCCTCTCCTTATCACCCTTTTATAATAAAAAAATTGATTTTTATTAAAAAGTTGTCTCTGATGTCACATCAGAGACAACTTTTTAATAAAAATAAATTTTTTTATTATAAAAGGGTGATAAGGGGGGATGAGAGGAGGATGTGTAGAAGCTCTCTTTGAAAAGTCCCAAAGTATGGGTCCCAACAATTTGAGCCAAATGGCTCCTAAAATAACCTCACAACCTTCAATGCGTAAGATGTAAAAATCTACCTGGAAGATAGCTCTTCCCAAACGGATGGAGACCCCTCTGCAAATTCCTCCACTAATCATCTGCTCATCGTTGGCCACCAAGACATCAAGGTTTCCCTCTACCGTATGATCTTGCTACTCCATCAAGACCGTCCACTAGCATCCGTTGTTCACTCTGCACAAAATTTCCCAAAACTTCTTCAAACCGAGCATCCATTCTGACATTTAGTACTTCAGATTTTTCTCTTTCCCACACCAACTAAGAGCATCAGTATCGAACTCGGCAGTTTAAAAGTTTCACCAAATTTTGGTGAAACTTCTCAAAAACTCCTCCGCATCAAGCTGGCTATCGTTTCACCAAAATGACTCTTGTCAGATTCCTTCTCCATATTTATCGCGGATCAACCTCACGCTATTTCATTTTTTATTATTATTTTTCATTCTCGCGCCTTTCTTCATTTTCCTCCGTCACTTTCCTCCCGCAAGATCTCTCTGCCAAGGGAAATCAGCTGCAAGTCTTCAACTCCCAACGGACCCCTCCAGCGCAAACCCAAAGCCCTAGACCCCTTTGATTCAAAGCCCTACCATTGCCACTCCTCCACCAATGGTATCCTTTTTCCCCTTTCTCAGAACCAGAACCGAAACCCGTCAGCAGAAACCCGACCCTCCAACGACCCACACCCGATTTTCGGAGAGCAGAGGCGCGGCTTTCAGTGGATCGTAGGCCGGAGCTGATTTCCGGCGATTCTGCCCGGAAATCCGGCGACTTCCAGAGGCGATTTCAGGTGAGCAAGGAGTGCGATTTTCCGGTGATTTTTCCCTAGCTTTGAACAAAAATTCGCTAGGTAATTTCTGATGAATTCTTGTTCAAATTGTTATAGGTTTATTTTGATTTATGATTTGTTGGAATTATCTTTGATGTTGGTTGATTTTCCGGTTGAATGGCATTCGGTGGGTTATGGGTATTTATTGAATTTTTCCCCTGCTTCGATGATGATGGTTCTGATAAATGATTGGGTGTTTTTGGATGTGAAATTATTGGGTAAAATTCACTGATTGGCCGAACCCCCTTTGAAACTGATTTTCTGTTTGTTCTTCTATCTTCCGATTGTGTATGTGTTACGGTATTGTGTTGATGTTTGTAGAAACCTTTGATGTTCTTGAGATACAGTTAAAGTAGTTATTCTCAAAACTGATAAAAAAAGAATATATAATTAAAATAGAAAAAAATTTAGAGAGTTTGATGTAAGAGTAACTTTAAAAGTGATGGATAAAATAAAAAAAAAAATACATTATTTGAGCTAAATTTAGAGAAAACTTTCTTTATTCGTTGGCCGGTTTTATACATTTTGTGACATCTCTCTCTCTCTCTCTCTCTCTCTCTCTCTCTCTCTCTCTCTGACTCGCTCTCTATCTTTGGGACTCGTAGACATCGACAAGATCCTTAAGTACGAGCTCACAGTAGAGGATGGGCACCGATTGGTGAAGGAGAATAATAGGGTTCTGATTTGGCGGCATCAGGTGAGGCAGGCCGCAGAGTCATTGAGGCTAAAGAAGGAGGCCATCGAGGCACTGTCGGAGGATTTGAGAGCGGTTGCTTTGCAACTAGATTTGACTTCATTCCCGGTGACTTTGACTCTGCCGATTGAGGGTTACATTGGCAAGGTCAAGGAAGCGGTGAATAAGAGCAGTGTGAGGCAGTAGCTCAGATGATTAAAGTTTGTGTTTTTTTATCTTTTGAGTAAGTATTTTATTTTTATGCACAATGAATTTGACCTTTAGTTGTGTTAGTTTTTATGGATGTTTCCCCTTTTGGTTTGATTTCGTTAGGTTTTTTGTTTTGAATTTCCTGTTTCGTTGTTGAGAAAATGGAGTATTACTGAAAAGGGAAAGTGAATTAATCAAGATGATATTTCCTACTAAAATCTTTTTTTTACTGGATTTTGTGTCGGTCTATTTTTTTTTTTACACCAATTAGTGTTGGTTTAGAAACAACGCTAATAAAGTTGGCCTTTTTTGTAGTGCAAACAAATGCACATGAATCATCAAGCAAACCCACATAAATCCAAACAACCTTACAAAAATCCAACCACATAAACTGAAAATAATATGCAAGACTCCAAACTACACCTAGAAAAGGAGATTGAATAAGTGTATGCCAAATTAAATAACGCAGAATTTAAAAATTAAGTAACCACACAAACATTCACCAAATATAATAAAAGCGATAAATCAATCAACACAAAAAATTTGGTGGCGAAATAGAAACTTTTTGAGCACCTCAATTAGAAAAACTACTTCGAGGTAACCAATTTAAAAAATCAATCATCTATAGATGAATAAAATTACAAAAAATTTACACTTACAAAACCTTTGAAGTTAATACTTTCTTGCATTAGACAAGTGACTGCTTGTCTACTACCTAATGGTGCAGCTCACAACTTGAACTCGCAACTTGAACCTACGACCAAGTGCAATTTGCACTTAAGCTAAAAAACCATTACTCGCACATTTTCTATACTGTAGATGAAATTGGTTTTCGAACTGTTTCCATATTTCAATGTTTTGGCTGTTTCTGCTTTCTTCTTCTTCTTTTATTTATTTATTATTATTATTATTTAAAAAAAAAAAAAACAATTTTCCAAACAATAGAAAATTAGTTATTTTTAGTTAAAATTTGGCTAGAAGACTCACGTACTTTTTCTAGTTTTGCTAGCCACTATCCAAAACCTCAAACTCTCTAAATCTTTCTATAGTCCATTTAAATATTTTTCTTTATTCTTTCCGAATCCACCACCAATACTTAACATTCATCATCAATTGCACAAATTAATAATCTTATGAGATCATATATAGATTTCTAGCCACAAACAGTACAACTGATATTGAAAGAAACCGTAACATTCTGAAAGTAACGCATTCATCATTCAAGGTTCATATTCCATTTCAAACACAGCTAGATGACCAAGCTTTAATTTCTATTGTCACAAATGCTAGTTCTGCAAAAAGAAAGCCTATTCAAATAATACCCATTAACCCTTTTGAGTCAACTAGCCCATACACAGTGGTAATTTTCCATGTGTAGAAGTCCATGAATATCTCAAGACTAATCACCGACCCTAGAGCCACGGCCACTCAGAATCGGGGCGTTGAGTAGTGTGCTTTTCACCCTGGTGGCTGACCCCATGAGATAGGTAGCACCACGAGGATTCAACCAAGGGACCTCATGCATGGGGGTTATCCCTTAGAAGCCCCCTGTCTAACCACTTGGTCAACTCCTTGTGGTTCATTCAGATTTCTCTTGCTTTCAAATTGGGTCCTTTAAGATAAGGCATGATCAACATGCATGGGAAACCAAAAAAAAAAAGAGAAGAAGAATTTCCTCGTTTTGTCTCATTGATCTACCACCATACAAGAAAGAAATTAAGATGAGCTGCTCTACACGGGCAATTGGGCAATCAAGGGAGTCTTAACCTGTAGAGAAAAAACCGTGAAAAGAAAACGACACAAGACAAAGTTCTGGAGACCAGAAAACAGCAAGGAGCATGCATGCAACGTGGGATGCTTTCTGCAGATGAGAAGTATTGAAATGCTAGACCAAGCTAAGTGAAAATTTCGACAACCAGCGTCCTTTGTGAAAGAAAAGGGGCAAACCTTTTTGGGGAAAAAGCCAATTGGGCTAAATGGAGAAAGCATGCAACAATGTACATCAAGCCATAAGGAGAATGAACTACCTTTTTGAATTAGCAAGCATAGAAAAAAATCAAATGCGATTATAGCAGAAAAATACAGAAAGTGAGACTTGACAAATTAAAGGAAACAAATCGCTTCATTGAAACAAATCGCTTCATTGAAGCAACAAAAATCAGCTAGCTCATGGGTGAATCAGTGAGGAAAACTTTTACTTCTCTTTTAAAAAGGGTTGGGGGCTAAACGTAGAAGGTGGGTAATGCCGGGTGCTGAGAAGGAAAAAAAAAGCAGAAAAGGTTTTGAAGAAGTTTTTCTCTCTTCTTTGATGGGGAATAACATAACATCTTCTCTAGCACAATGACCAAGTTTTTTTTTTTTTTTTTTTTTTTTTTTTTTTTTTTTTTTTTCATTTTTCTTTTCTGTTGCCAATGGTATTTGATGTAATATGGAAGAGTAGAGTAACTCACACTAAATTTTTATACCAACTTTATGGGGTTAGGTTGATGTGGCACGTTTTAAGTGGTTAGTATGTTAGCCAACCATTTAGAATAAAAATAGTAGAGCAGTACTAGATTTTTACATTAGCTTTTCACCAATTGATATGACGGTTTTTAAGTGGCTTCGCATATCAGTTATCTAAAAAAATAAAAGTGTTAACCAATACTTAGAACGCACCACATTGACCAGTATGAAGGTGGTGTAAAAGTCTAGAGTGAAAACTACAGCATCAGTACTCTATTCGTTTTCGTCTGAGTATTCTGAAATGGGAGAAAACTATGGTTTTGGCCGGTTGCTGTTTTGGTGTTCTCTTCGATCTTCCAATTATGGTCCCTTAACAAACTACCAAAATTTGAGATCAAATGTTTTATTCCTGTCACATGTCAACAACGAAATCAGTGGTCAAGAAAATGTATAGTTACAGGATTTTCTTTCTCTAGCTCGAGACTTTCGCATAAGCATGTGATCAGCTCAATATTATTGTTTAAGGTGTCTTCCTAATGTTTTAATCACTCACAGTGGGTTGGCGGAATTGTTGTCAACAACCTCTCGATCGTCTTTTACTTTCTTCTTTTTTGCTGGGCCAAGCGTCAGAACCTCGTCAGAAGGAGAGCAAATAATTAAGTTTGAACGTACGGTTAGTGCTTCACTCTTTTGTAAGTTATAATGCATTTTTTTGTTAGGGCGGCAGCAGCAAATTTTTAACTATTTTTCTTATATTTAGGGAATAAAACAACTTTTTGCTTTCCTTTAAAAACACCCTATAATAGATGCTCTTATCTTTCCCTATATTAATTAAATATTATTTTTTTACTCTTATTTTATTCTTTTTCTTTCTTTTTTACTTTTTCTCTCTTCCCTATATCAATTAAATATACTTTTTTTATATTAAAATAATACATAGGAAATGAATAGTAGACATGCATACATAGGAAATTACTATTCATTCCCAACCCCCTCATCTAAATATAAGGTATCTGCTGTGTGAGGTTTTTTGATATTTTTCATGAAATTTTCTTAAAATTTGGAGAAGGAAACCAATATAGAGTAATTGCTGCTAGTGTTCTTAGAGGTTTAGCAAATTAAAACTAGTTGGAAAATTGGAAGCATTAAGCACAATGGTGAGTTAGATTATGAACCCATTTTCGTTTCTTATGCTTCATCTTTTCCATAATTAATTTGCATGCATTTTGCGTGGCAGAAGAGAACAAATATTAGCATCTACACTAGAATTTCAGATTGGGGAGCCCGGCCCCCAATACCCACCAAAAGAAAAACAATATTTCCACAGGCACCACGTGGCATATATGGTACAGCCATGCATTCGCCACTGATAGCGGCAGTCATTGACTAGTAATTGATCATATTTTCTGCTGAGCATGGCCCCAGCTTCGTGGGGTCTCGCGAAGGACCGGAGCAATACACTAGTCACTACCATCTAACGTAAGGGTCCTCAATTTCCTAACATTGAAAATTCCACTTGGTCGCTGTTTTTCCATTCTACAGTGACCATTGACGCAACTATAAATTGCCCTAACCACCCATAGAGCTTCTTCACAGCTAGCCTTCCTCGTAGCAGAAAAACACAAAGTTTCTAATATTTTAGGCATCCGCCGGTATATATCTTCTGTTACATTAGAACTGCGCCATGGCCTCTAATATTAGCTCCAAGACCCTGCTTGTCCTCCTTCTTGCCCTTGCCCTCTCTGTGCAAGGCACTCTAGGTAAATCTCCACCTTTTTACTCCTGCATGCATGCTCATACGATCTTATTATTCGTTAATACTCTAAATATTTGTTTAATTTGAACTCTCATACAAATTCAATGGTAAAATAACATTACACATGAAAATTGTTGCAGGAGGGATAGCGTGTGAGCATCTAGACCAAGACACGTGCGCCTTTGCAGTGTCGTCCTCCGGAAAGCGGTGCGTGCTTGAGAAGCACGTGAAAAGGAGCGGAGAGGAAGCATACACATGCCGTACGTCAGAGATTGTGGCCGACAAATTGAAGGACTTGGTGGAGACCGACCAGTGCATCAAAGCATGTGGGCTTGATCGGAAAACACTCGGAATCTCATCGGACTCTCTCCTCGAGTCTCTCTTCACCCAAAAGCTTTGCTCGCCTCAGTGCTACCAGAGCTGCCCCAACATTGTTGACCTTTACTTCAATCTTGCCGCTGGTGAAGGCAAGCATCATTATTACTTCTTTTTTTTTCTTAAAAAAAAATATTTTGATAACCGGGATATATATAAAGCCCCGGCTAGATCACACGGATCAGATAAAGTTTAGACTTTTGCATGCGAACATCACCCCAAAGAATTATTTGCACCTTAACGTAATTGTCTAACATATTTGCTTAGTTTTGGTTAATTAGGTGTATTTCTTCCAAAATTATGTGAAGCACAAGAAGCAAATATGCGGCGAGGGATGTCTGAGATCCGGAGCTCTGGTTTTGTAGCACCAGGTCCGGTGCAGTCGATGAAGTTCACGGTCGCACCAATAGTTACGCCAGCGCTGGCTCCATACTAGGAAAACTTATACGATACGAAGCCTTAGTTGTTAGGTTTCAATAATGAAGTCACACATGCATGTACTGCATGTGTGTGTTCTTCAAATAATAAGTTATATTGAATCATAGTTATCGGTGTGTGCGTGCTTTATTGTATGATTTGGAAAACAAAAAAGAAAAAAGAAAAAACTGCTCTATGATGTTTATCTCTGTTCAAAAAGCATTTACTAGTGAGCTTTGCTATGGTAATACTCCGTTGACAGAAGAGGCCGTTGTTGATCGTATTAAAGGGGAGGTAAGGACTCGGGTTATGTCCAATAAGAAGCTGAAGAATTCCTCTGGTAGGCTTTCAAAGCAATGGAGTTTGTAGTCCCTGATTTTGTTGGTTTGTCGAATGTTTTCCTGTTGCTTGGAGTTCGGTTTTAGCTTGGTTTTGAGCTGTACTGTCTTGGCTTCGGTTGTAAGCTCTTTGTGGTTGTTCTGTGTTGTTTCCTTGTTTGTGGAATGTATCCGGTGTTTACTGGAGTGATGCACTCTGTCGTGTTTGGTTTATAAATGCATTAATTCATCCAAAAAAGCAAAAAGAAAAAAATGCATTTACCGGTATTTCGGAGAGTGGGAAGGAGTCTTCTTGATTGTCTTACAATGAAAGACGGGAAACTGAAAATATAAACCCAATTTCAAACAACACTTAGAAGGGGGGTTGAATAGGTGTATGACAATATAATGCGGGATTAAAAATTTAATCAACCACAAATAAACAATCACCAAATTAAATATAAAAAGCAATAAAGCAATTGACACAGATATATGGTGACGAAGTGGAAACTCTTTGAACTCAAAGAGAAAAACCACTCCGGGGTAGTCAACCCAGAAAATCAATCCAATAACAAAGAATTTGCGAATTACAAGATGTTAACACTCACAAAACCTTTGCAGTCGTTACACTCTTGAATTACAACAAGTGACCACTTGTCTGTTTCTTTGCCATAACCTCTGAAGAGTTCTTCTTCTTGACACTACAAAAAAATTGTGAATACTAACCTAAGGTCAGTAACGTGAAAATGCGTTTTTCACGCTAGTGTAACTCAGTAACGCGGCCCCAGTAACGCAAAGCCGAGGTTAGTATCCCTTAGGTTACTACAATGTGTATTGTAACGTGAAAATATGACATCGCGTTATTGTCTAGTGTTGCTGAGTTACGTGAAACTATACATCACTGAGTTGTTGTAACATGCAAAAAACAGGTTACTGAAGTGTTGTAAAGCAGAATTAACTTTGAGGTTACTGAATTATTGTAACATGAAGATTGTTAGGTTAGTGTATGTTGTAACGCAGAACTCATCCTCATGTGAGTGTGGTTTGTAACGTGAATATTATTAAGTTAGTGAATGTTGTAACACACAACTAATCCTCTCGTTACTGTATTTTCTAACGTGAATATTGTTACGTTAGTGGATGTTGTAACGCAAAACTTATCATCACGTTATTGTGGTTTTGTAACATAAATATTGTTAGGTTAGTGAATGTTATAACCCACAACTAATTTTCAGGTTAAATAGAAAAATATATATATATATATATATATATATATATATATATATATATATATATACTGATTTTTGCTCTCCCAAATATTTTTTTAGCAATTGACAATTTACATCTATCCTCCTAAAATCACAACAAATTGTGCATTTCCATCCATCCATTCGTCAACAATCACAACAATATACATTGAGAATGAATCATCAAAAATTACAACTGTTGAAAATAATATAACCGATGTTTGTGTTTTCATGTATATATAAAAAATTATACATAAAGAATACATGCAATACACAATGATAAAACAGCTACTAATGGATGCGCATGAGTTGAATTTCTCACCACCAATACATGAACAACTACGTACTAACGGATGCACAACAACATGCTCCATATTGCCTATAAATGATAAAACAAACAAACTTAGCAAACAACAATACAATAATATCATATTAAAAGTAACACTTAAGGAGTAACACGTGGAATATAAAGAGACGTCATCAATACTAAAAAAAATAAGGATACAACAGAAAAGTAATTAATTATTACCTGAACCGCTGCAAGCAGACGATCTAACATTCAAACGAGGTGTGGAATATCTGTCAAGTGCTAGGGTAACCTGCGAAATACACAACGCACCTCTCACGGAGAGGGGAGAACATGAAAAAACCGAATGTCTTGATCCATCACATGTTAAGGTCTCTTGGAATCTTCAAGCCCTAGTCATGCTGGAAGCTAAGTTAAGGAATCCCATTATGAAAAAAGCATTCCTAATTTCCCGTCAAACATCTCTTGCTGGAGTGCATCATTGGCAGACACAGTTCCGGAGGCAGACTACTGCTTCTGGAGATACATCTACAGCAGGTAATTTCTCGTGTTTATCCATGTTCAAATAGTATGTCTCTTGCTGTTTTTTTTTTTTTTCTTTTTTTCTTTTTTGCTTACTTGCCCACCATTGTCTGCTTTTGTTTTTGGATAGATTGTACCAGTCAAATTGCTGGTGTTCTTATACCAGTGGTTGGTGGGGCCGACTCACTTTCCCTCATTCTCGATGTTTATCAGTTCCACTACCTAAGCCTTTCTTTTGCTGTAAAGAAAAAAAAAAAAAAAAAGGCAAGAGAAACATACTGTTTGAATGTGGATAAACATGAGAAATTACCTCCTGTAGATGTGTCTCCAGAAGCAGTAGTCTGCCTCTAAATCGTATTTGCCAGTTATGCACTCCAGCAAGAGATGTTTGACGGGAAATTAGGAATGCCTTCTTCATAATGGGATTCCTTGACTCAGCTTCCAGCATGATTAGGTCTTGAAGATTCCAAGAGGCTTTAACATGTGATGGATCAAGACATTCAGTTTCTTCATGTTCTCCCCTCTCCGTGAGGGGTTCTTGTGGATCAAGACATTCTGTGGAGGTTTCATCATGTTGTAATTAACCATAATATCAAATTATCAATATATATATATATATATATATTGGCCTTTAATTAATTAGGTTAAAAAATTTGATTAGGGTATATTGTCAAATAAATTGTAATATTATCTCAATATCAATATATCAATATTAGCTTCTAAAAAATTAAGTTAAAAATTCTTATTAGGGTTTAAAGTTTGACATATAAATTTTAATATTATTCCAATATCCACATTATATTATCTCAATATCCAGAATAATTTGCCTCAATAGATTATATGAATATAACTCTTTTTTTAGAATATTCAATATCCAATATCAACAATATTAACAATATTCAATATCCATTATCAAATATCCAATGTCAACAATAATAACAATATCAACAATATCCAATATCAACAATATTAACAATATCAAATATTCAATATTAACAAAATCAACAATATGAACAATATTTTCAATACGTGTTACCTGCAGAGGGGGAGACTGAGCAGAGAGATTGAGAGGGAGTGTGAGAGACGGTCGTTACTGAGGGAGAGGGAGAGCAGAGAGAGGGAGACCAAAGAGAAGGGGAGATGAAATTTGTTCCCTAATTCCGTGCAGCACAGGTCTCAAATTGTTTCAGTAACGCGGAATACAATACCGCGTTATTACATTTATAAAACAGTAACATGCAGATGGTCGTTACTGTCATTTGGAAAAGTAACGTACACTCATATATAGGTTACTCCATAGTAATGCGTAAAATAATATAACGTTACTATTTAATACAATATTTAACTGAATTAATATTTAATCGATCGGATGATCTATTGATCCATCATGATCGATCAGATGATCTATTGATCCTATTGATCCAATATGATCCATCAGATTATCCTCATGATCCTATTGATCAATAATGATCAATCGGATGATCCTCATGATCCATTACGATCGATCGGATGATCTATTGATCCTATTGATCAATCATGATCGATCTATTGATCTTATTGATCCATCATGATCGATCGGATGATCTATTGATCCTATTGATCCATCATGATCGATCGGATGATCTATTGATCCTATTGATCAATCATAATTGATTGGATGATCCTCATGATCCTATTAATCCATCATGATAGATTGGATGATCTATTGATCCTATTGATTGATCATGATCGATCGGATGATCCTCATGATCCTATTGATCAATCATAATCGATTGGATGATCCTCATGATCCATTACGATCGATCGGATGATTATTGATCCATCATGATCAATCGGATGATCTATTGATCCTATTGATCAATCACGATCGATCGAATGATCCTATTGATCAATCATGATCGATAGGATCATTCTAGAATTTACAAATACAAATACGTGCTCAATCTAGAATTTACAAATCCGATTTTAACTCCACTTAATGAAATTCTAATTTACTCATTTCCTTGATTGATTAGGCTTGACCACATCTTCTATGTCTTCCAATTTGAATTGGAATCAATCTTGGATAAAAAATTTCACTAACTTAACCAATAGACTAAAAGTTACAACGAACTAAATTTTGACACCGAATTTGTTAAGACTAAAAACTTAACAAACACCCCCTTTGACAATTCGGTGACAAAACCTAATTACAACAAAAAGCTAAAGTTACAACTAAAAACTAAACACCCAACATAAACTTAGATGAAATTATGAGTCTAACATGTTCTTTGAAACATGAACAAACCATTAAACGAAGACAGAATTGAATTAAATGAATAGAGAATTGAAGTACTAAAAATCATATTAATATAAAGATGAATAATTGAATAGATATCCAATAACCTTATTAGTATGTTAGTCAATCAAAAAGATACTATTCCCCTTATCAAAGACATCAATGACAAAAAACGAAATCAAAACTCTCCCCCTTTCAGTCACGAAATGACAAGGAAAATAAATTAGCACCGACTCCTGCAATAAGCAATTCAAACAAGCCAAATCTATCACCTATGTACATCACATGAGTGAGTGATGCATAGAAACAAAAGACATCTCTAAGAACTAGACATTACCACATCTAGAAACTCTGTTCTAATCCCAAGCATGATCATGAGCAATGCACCGAATGTAAAATGAATGAAATGCAAGACTATGAACAGTAGAACACATGATATTTATAATTGAACATTTTGCAGAAAGAAACAAAAAAAAAAAATTCTCCCTCTTAAAGAATTATCAAATATCCAGAAAGTACACAAGAAAAATGCATTAATAGCTCATGTGTTAAACAATGAATTCTCAACACAATAAACCTCAAAGTGCGCAAAGTAGGCATAAGAATCAAAAGATGAATAGATCAAATTTTTCTTTAACAAAAGCAAAGCAATATGTTCCACCCAACTCATACTTGCATGTTGTATGTGATAATATTCTATTGAGCAAGCTTAAAATTTTATTTGGTGAGGAGAAAAGCTTATCAAGCTAAAGCTCATAAATCTTCATGAGAAAGGTTGACATGCACAACAAGTCAAAAGTCAAACCTTATCATACTGGGGCTTAATCACCCTCATCCAATATACTCTCCTTAGGACATAACACAAAATTAAATATAGTCTTCTAGTGACCGTCTCTTTCTGCAATGATTTGGTCACTGACTATTTCTATAGGAACATGTTAAGCACTAATTTGATACTGAACTTTAGTTCATATATTTCTTTTTGAGAAAGTGTCTTTAAACATTGGTGCTTAATCAGATGGAAAGAATGCAGGAATTTTTAGGTCCTTGGTTCAGCTAGCGAGTTGGTTAATTTGACTGAAAAGTTAGCCGACCCCCCTCACATTGTTGTCTAACAAATATCACCCTACCTTGCAGTCAAGCTTAGCTCAAATAAAAGCTTTAAAGCGCACACAAGATTAGCATATGAGAAGTGTACCACAAAAGCTCATGCTTAGGCAAAGAATTTAGTTCATTAAAAGAATAATCAACTCATGCATAATAAGCACATTCCAAGAGATAATTATGAGTTGAGTTCAAGGAATACACATGAAAAATTAATAAACTTTTAAGATTCATAAGTCAAAGCTAGGAAGAAGGCAAGAAATTTTTAATTTTTTTTGGTTACTTTGATGAAAACTGAAAATAAAACACAAAATTAATGTAATGCATATGCAAAATAGAAATTAAGTAAATAAATTAAAAAAAAAAAAAAAAAAAAAAAAAAAAAAAAAGTTCAATGCAAAGAACTTTGCATGCTCTAGGATATGAATATGCATGAAAAATTATCCTAGACATGCCATGTGACCACCTAATTCTAGGTGAGTCCACTACCACTCCCTTTCAAATGATGAATGGTATCAACCTTCCTAACCCAAGCCTTCTTACCACTAGTTGCAATTTTGTAACTCATGTTCAACTTATCTAATCTAGTTAAAACCATCATCATCGTGTTGCACAGCCCCTCCTACAATTTCTTAGAATAGGAACTATCATACTTATGCTCACAGGGTTTTAGTTTGAAACAGCTAGATCAGATATGACTAATTTTGCCATAATGATGGCAAGTAGGGACAAACTTTTGAGAATGTTGTCTCCTATGCGAAGGGACATATTTAGATACAGATGATTCTATAACATCTGTTTCTTTTTTAGGAGCATCCTTCTTATTCCAAGGTCTTTGAGATTTTAACTAATAACAATTTGGTCTAATGTGACCAACAATCACACAATGGTAGCATTTAGGAACAAACTTAGCTTGAGTTTGTTTCCGTAAATGAGCCTTGAATTTGAGCTTTACACAGTTTATTCACGCAATAATTTTTGCCCTTATCCAAACAGACTATATTGGCCTTGACTTTTTCAACTTTCACAGGCTTAACAAACACAGTCTTTCTAAAATTATAATTAAAAGCATACGAAGTAGAGGCAACCAAGTTGTTAACAATCATACTAGGATTGTTAGAAACATGTTTTTTAAAACAAAACAAGTTTTTCAGATTATCACTAGAGAGTCTATATGAGAGTTCCTTAGAGCCTTTTAATTCATTCTCAAGTGATTGATTTTTTTCAATAAGCACAATAATTTCAGATTTTAAAGAGTCAACTAAGGCATGTGATAATTAAGCTTTTTACGGGAAATTTTATTGATTTTCAACAATTTTATACATTCCTCATAAAGCTTGTTATTGGTCGTCTGAAGGTCATACTCATCATCATAATCATCTTGAGATAACTGAGAAGTATTCATAACAAAATGAGTCAAGGATCTCACTCAGGAATTTAACCTAAACAGAGTGAACTTGCTTTGATACCAATTAAAAATATAAATCAGACTCCAAACAACAACTAGAAAGGGGGTTGAATGGGTGTATAACAATATAATGCGGAATTAAAAATTAATCAATCACAAACAAACAATCATCAAAATATGAAAAGCAATCAAGCAATTGACACAAATATTTGGTGACAAAGTGGAAATTATTTGAACTCAAAGAGAAAAACCACTCCGGGGTAGCTAACACAGGAAATCAATCTAATGACGAAGAATCTACGAATTACAAGATGTTAATACTCGTAAAACCTTTGCAGTCATCACACTCTTGAATTACAACAAGTGATCCACTTGTCTAATTCTTTCCCAGAATCTCTGGAGCGTTTTTCTTCTTGATCTCATTAACCAGAACTCCGATTTGCTTTAATTGTTCAAGGTTAATGGTTAAACAATTACCAAAACGCTAAGAGATATTTAACATTAATAGTCAAAGCCTAAAACCCTCTCTTAGCATATTGAATTATAGAGTAGAATCCTTAATAAATTCGTGCCTGAAAGTCCATTTAAATAAACTTCTGAAGAAAACCCATTTCGAGTTGGAATAGGATTTCTGAAAAATTCGCCCAGATTTTTTGTTCCTATATTGTGGGGCGATTTTAGCATACTACAAGTCCGAATTAGGAAAAACCTATTTCCAAGATATTTGTTTTCTTCTGTAACTTTTGGCTCAAGTATCGGATTAAGGTAAAATCAGTGGAGTTGGAAAGCTAACAGAAACTTTCAGTGAGATATCTAGGAGTTCTTCTAATTTCTTCAAGGCTGTTTGAGGTTGATTGTGAAAGCCTTTTGGGTAAATTTTTTGGAAGGATCAATTCTTTAATGTCTAAACACCTATCATTTGCGGGTAGCTTACAGTTACTCTCTTTAGTGTTGTATAGCATTCATGTTTTTTGTCAAATATTTTTATTCTACCTAGAAAGGTGATTAAGTTGAAAGGAAATTCAATAAATTTTGAGAAAACTAAATTTAAACCTTCCAAACTACTAGTCATTTTTTAAGTAGCCTCATAAACTACCAACACTAGCACTCTAGCCCCCAAACTACCAAAAAGTGTCAAAAAGACTCATTTTATCAAAATATTCATATAATACTCTTGCCACGTGTCATTTTTCAATTAAAAAATAATAACAATATTTTAAAAATTCAATTTAAAAAACAAAGAAATTTTTAAAATATGAAAAATAAATAAATAAATAAAAATAAAGGGGGTGGCCGACCATGCCCATTTTGGTCAAGGGGGTGGTTCAAGGTCGGTTTGGGGGTGGCCAAACCACCCCTCCCATGGCTCTTGGTGGTGATTCGGCCACCCACAAGGAGCAAAATTGGCATGGCCAAAACCACACCTCCCATGGCTCTTGGTGGTGGTTCGGCCACCCCCAATGAGCAAAATTGGGGTGGCCAAAACCACCCCTAAAAGCCTTAGGGGTGGCGCCTAGGGGTGGGTTCGGCCACCTCCGTTTGGTCTGGGGGTGGCCGAACCACCCCCAAGGGCCATGGGAGTGGTTCGGGCACCCCCAGACCGGCTAGCCAAACCTATCCCCAATGGCAAAAAAAAGGTTAGTGTTTGGCCCTTGGCCACCCTCATTTTGCTCATTGGGGGTGGCCGAGTCACCCCTAAACTGGCCTTGAGCCACCCCCTTGGCCAAAATGGGAGTGGTCGACCACCCCCATTAGCCAAAATACCCATATTTTTATTTTTAGATTTTTTAGTTTTTTTTTTTTTTTGTTAAAATATTTTTAAATTTTTATTATTTTTTAATTGAAAAATGACATGTGGCAATGATATTATAAGAATATTTCGACAAAATTGGCATTTTTGACACTTTTTGGTAGTTTGGGAGCCAGAATACTAGTGTTGGTAGTTCATGGAGATACTTTAAAAACGACTAGTAGTTTGGAGGCTTAAATGTAGTTTTTCCATAAATTTTGGTGTAATGGGAGGGAGCTTTGCTCAATTAAAGCCAAGGTTTCTTGGGACTGGGGATAAAAAAGCTGGTAGAGTGGAATCAGGTTTCTATTTTGAGACATATTTGGTCACTTTTCTCTAGATCAAGGTCCCTTTGGAGATTAGGAGATTAGGATTCTCTATAATTGTTTGTCCAAATTTGAGAGAATTTGAGCAGGTTCATGATTGTGAGAAACTACTTATGGGATCCACCTGACCGGATAAGTGGTTGGCTAACTCAATTTTTATTTGGTCAGGCGAGTCTTATAAGTGATATCTCACAATTACCTATTTAAATTATCTTAAATTCAAGCAAATAATTGTAGATGATCTTAATCCCTTTAGGTGGCATGGGCTAAGGCTAATTTGATTAGGAGAAGATGTGTTTGGCTTTTCAAAGTTCCCTAAGATGTGAGTTGAAGTTGAAGTTGGAAGAATATTCTTAATTAGCTGCGAGATTTGGCTAAGAATCTTCTCAAATTCTAAGTTGGTGAGGATAGTAATATCTCTCTCTTTTTGGAAGGATAATTGGCACCTTTGACAAATATGGCTTCCGGGTTACCAATTGATGGGCTTAAACGGAGAAAAGAAAGATTAAAGTGAAATTAAATTCACAATAATAAGTTCTTGGGCTGGAACACATCATAATTGTATAATTTTATATAAAATATAAAAAAGAGATAAGACTTGAAGCAGAGAGAGAGAGAGAGAGTCACATAGACCTTTAGGACTATATCGATCTTAAAAAAGTATATATATATTAAACAATATCACACAGCTTTCTATTTATACAGAGACTATAAGAACTGAGCAAGTAAACTTTAGAACACATAAGAAAGGGCGAATAAATCCTAAAAGGAAATAGAATAAATCAAATATAAAATGGTAATCAAATCTCTAGAGTGATTTGTAAGAGCCAGTGTAAAAGTCTAAAATGAAGAGTGGCATTGCTCTACTCGTTATCCTCATGGTTTAATTGCTCATATGGGAGAAAACTATACATGGTTCAAATTGGTTGCTGTTTTGGTGTTCTTTTTATCTTCCAATTGAAAGAAAAGATAAACATATAGAAAAAATAAAGATAACAGTGAAAATAATAAAATAGAGAGAAGAAATTTTATGTGGTTCGGTCTATGACCTACTATTCACAGGATAAAGTCCTAATGCTTTATTATACTCTTATTGCTTTATATTTTCACAATACAATAGATTCTTACTTAAAAGAAGATTTTGATAGATAAGTATGGTAATCAATCAATGTCATGATTTGATTACAAACAAATCAATCAGACTTGATTGATTATAATTACAATAAATTGCTCAAATCAAATCCCCTAATATATGGGGAGTATATTGTCTAACACCAATTATGTTCCCCTAACTACCAATATTAGAGATCAAATGTTTAATTCCTGTCACAAGTCAACAATGAAATGAGTGCTCAAGAAAATGCAGTTACATGATTTTCTTTCTCTTGAGACTTTGGCATTCACATGTCAATTCATTATTAATGTTCAAAGTGGCTGCCTAATGTTTTAATCTCATGCTAATCTAAGTCACTCAATGTCACGATCGAGTTGGTTGAATTGTTGTCAAACAGTCAGAATGTCGTCCTTAAATTACTTTCTTCCCCTTTTTTTTTTTCTTTTTCTGGTCCAACCGTCAGAACCTCGTCGGAAAGAAAAAGCAAATAAGTTTGAAACTAGATGGGAAAAATTGGATCAAAGTGGGGTTTTAATCAACTTTACTTGATGAGATGATGGAAGAATTCCATATAGCTAGGGAGTAGGGACGACACACAAGTAGTAGCGCAACTGTTCACCAACCGACCGGCCATCATCTCCGGCAGACTAGATGAAATGCTAATAATAGCTAAATTTAGTTGATATTAGAACAATGAGTTCTTTAAATTTATTTTTTTCTCTAAATTCTACACAAACGCACAAAAATTATCATTTAACAAATTCTTTATCAAAAGTTAAATTTAACATCGGTTAGAATTTCTCTTTAAATCTAAAGAGTCAAAAAGTGGGATCAACATCGATCATCTCAAATTATTTGCTCGAATTTGAAAGACTTTGGATAGTAATTGTGAGAGACCAATTATGGGAGGACCCACTTGACCAGATAGAAATGGGATTGCCCAACTACTTATCCGATCAGGTGTGTCTCATATGTGGTCTCTCACAAATTCACAATTACCTACCCAAATTTTATCAAATTTGAATAAATAATTTAAGAGGATCCTAATTCCGAAAAGTAAATGTTAAAGTTTTTTTAATATTATTTTTTACATTGAATGCATCTAAAGGTTTGGTTTGACTTGAACTTAATGCATTGAATGTTTTTAGTAATTAACTTTATCAATAAAAAATAGTATTTATTTAAAGTAAAGAAACATTCATAATTTTTTATTTAATACATAGCTTTAAAAAGAAACTAGCTAAATCAACAAAAATAAATTTTTAGAATTAAATTTAGAAAAATTTTAAAGATCTCACTGGTAATGCTCGTACCCCCTTTTCACCTCCAGCAAATTAGCTATTCATTGTAGTACAATATCAAAATAAAAAATTATTTCTCACCATCCCTCTCTCTTCCAAACAAAAATATGAGAAATAATATTTAAAAACAAATAGAGAATAGAATAAAGATTCTCTTATAAAGTGTGTATAAAAAAAGCAGTAATTAAAATAGATAGTTGTACTTTTTCACTATATATCTTAGTTATTATTTCTAGAGATACTCCTAACATAACTACTTGCCTTTAACATATGCTACTTGCCTTTAATGGTGCACTCAGAACCATCCATAAAATTTTAGACCCTAAATGTTGTTATTGTGTGACCTATGGGAAGAACTAAAATTTCAGAAGAGGAGGCAAAACTAAAAAACTGAAAAAAAAAAAAAAAAAAAAAAAAAAAAAAAAAAAATGATGAAGAAGAAGAAGAAGAAGAAAAGAGGTAAAAATTAATTTTAGAAGGTCTATTTCATAATATATATAAAATTTATAAGATTTTTTAAGATTTTGGGTTAATCCTGTGTCTTGGTATAGGCAGCACCTAATCCCAGGTCCCTTGATCCACCACAAAAAAACTTCATCAATTAAGCCAACTAGCAGAATTTGCAGCCACACCTAATTGATTTCTCTAAAATATAATCTTTATCGACCAGGCCCAGCGTCATGGATATATTAAGACAAAATTTAAAGGCCTGACCCAGCCAAGCCTGGTTTAGGCGCCAACTTGGGAATCCAAGGCGAGCTTACAAGTGCCTCTTTAGCTCAGGCCCAAGCCTGAGCCTGATATTCCTTCATTTTATTTTAGGAAAAAATAAACTTTAAGCCACCCTCATTTTATAAAGTAAAAAAATTAAGGGGGTAGCTGGCTACCCCCATGGTCTATGGGGATGGTCAAAGCCACCCCAATTTGGCCAAAGGGGGTGGCTTGGCCACCCTTATTTGGCGGGCTTAGTGGTGATAAACCACCCCTATGGCCAATGAGGGTGGTTTGGCCACCCCCATGTGGCCATATGGGGGTGGCCGAACTTAAAGATGTAAACCTGGAGCTGGTTCTCGATTATTGGGTAATAACTGAGAACCGATTCTGAGGTTCCCGGTTATTAAATTTCAATAACCGACTTCAAAACTAGATACCTTGATTAACCGGTTTTTACCTTGTTGCTTGGGTGAAAACTGGTTATTCGGACTGGGTAGTAATTTTTTAAAAAGACAAAAAATTATTTAGCATCATTGTGCATATAAAAAGGCCGGCCAGACCAAAGACGACCGAAATTTAATCAATTTAAATTTCCAATACACTACAACTACACCAAGATGCAATAGAATAGTAACATACTAGCAAAGATTAACATGGTGAATACATTTATCTCATACAAAAGAACCGTTAATATACACACAACCAAGCAACAAGAAGCTTAATTCGCCTCTATTCTCTTTGGGCTGAAAAAAGCACCAAAAGAAGGCCAATGGATCCCCTCATTTATAAACACGGTAACTACCATCAAATGTGTTCTCAGATTGACGATGCAGCCCATCAAGAAGTTGACACCAAAAGAACAATTACTCCGTAAGTAACTTAGAGTTACATAAATGCCAAAGCATTACAAAAAATGCTATACATATCAAGATTGGAACGATCCTGAACATATATGTTGGCTATGCAAAATTAAGACCATGTATTATTCTGCATAAAAAAAAAACCCAGCTGAACTAAAGACAACGAAATCTAATAAAGGGTAGGGGCTAATTTTTTAATATATTAAAACTCGGAGCCAATTACTTGGTTATGACCGAGTGCCTAGAAAGCTAATACTTGGCTCCGGCTCCGGGTACCAGGTTATTTATAACCGGATACTAAACCGGTTTTCGAATTTTATGGTTATTCGGAGCCGATTAGTGTTCAAAGCCCTTTTTCTGTCCGGTTATAACTAGTCCGAAATTACAACCCTAGTCGAACTACCCCCATTGGCTATGAGGGTGGTTCGCCACCTCCAGGCCAGCCAAATGGAGGGTGGTCAAGCCACTCCTTTGGCCAAATGGGGATGGCTAGGCCACCCCCAAAGGGTCGAAGTTACCCCCCAATTTTTTTTAAAAATGTCTTCAGGAATATTTTGAGAAGATTGTCTTTTAGAAACCTATATATCCATGATGCACGTAAGTCTATTTCTGCCATAAAAGACAAACTCAAGTAATAGATTGGCAATGCTAAAATTTTTTAAAATATGGCTTGGGGCATATTGTAATTTTTTTTTCACTTTGGAGACAAGACTGAAAAAGAGGTAAAACATTATGGGAGTAAAATGTATTTTTTTTTCCGTTTATTTTATTTTTGGGGTGGGGGGTTCTTACAAAACTAACTGATGAGTGATGGGCAAACAAATCATACAGCAGATATCAAATAATGCCAAAGTAAACATCCAAATACCATCAAATGCATATCAGAAGGTGACAGTTGTGCTGCTAATTAACCAAGAGGACAGGAAAGGTCTATGGAAAATTTAGGCTATGTTTGCTAGACATTTTATTTCATTATGAGCCCTACATGTTTGAGCATTGAGGACCCGGACCCTATTTACCATCGAAAAATCCGAATAAGACCCATCTGCAGGCTCAGAGACACACATCTCAAAATTCTCAGGGATGGATTTGCTTATCATCCAAGGAAATTGGCAGGGACTCCTGGAAGGCCATGTACCAAAAAAGGAGGCTCATCCCCTTAGAGAAAGCCCAACCAGTCTATGACCCGACCGGCTTAAGACTACCAAAGTGACCCTTGCACCATCGATTCTTGATTTCCCATTGAAACGCAACATAAGTGGTAATTTGAGAGGCTAAACTATAATTTTTCCTATTTAAAACAAATGTTAAATGCATATTATTATTTGGTACTTGTGGTTTAAAAACTTTATTTTTTGATACTTCAGTTTCAATTCGCATCACAGATGGTACCTGGGTTTTGAAAAAAAAATAGACTTGGTACATTCGCCTATTTTTTTGTCCAATATTTAACAGTCTGCCACGTGTCAACCCTTGACTCGTGAAACAATATAAAAATAAAAATCTTTAAAAATTAATTAAAAAATTAAAATTAATATAACTTTTAAAAAAAAAAATTTTAAAAAAAAAAAAAAAGGGGTGACTTGGCCGACCTGGGCTGGCTGAACCACCCCCATGGGCCACAAGGGTGGTTCGGCCACCACCTAGAGCCTCCCCCTTGGCCAAAAGCCACCCCCATTTTTCTTAAAGAGGTGGTTGAGCCACTTTTTTTTTTTAAAAAAAAAAAAAGTTTTTAATATTATTTTTTAAGTTTTATTAATATTTAACCCTTAAAAAAAAAAAATCACATATGCTCTTTCATTTTAACTATTAAAATTACAATTTAAACAGCCAATTTCTCTTAATCAAATAAAAGGAATAAAAAAAAAAAGACGAAAATTTCCTACAAATCGATTTGTAGGAAATTTCTTACAACTCACGTATAAGATTGACATATGTCCCTTGGCATCAGAAAAGCACATATTATTTAAATAACATGTGCTTCTTACATATTTTTTTAATAACATTAATAAAAAAAAAAATGTGTTTCTCACATGTTTAAAGAACAAGTGTCATTTTTATATGTGAGTCGTAAAAAATTTTCTATAAATCAATTTATAAAAAAAATTATAATAATAATAATAAAAAAAAAATTACAGAAAACAGCTTTCCTTTGAAATGACTTGATTGTATTAGAAAACCCACTAATGTTCCAGGGAATTTCAGAATATTCCCAAAAATGCTTAAATTGATGATTTGATGGAACGTGCAAAGTTCTTTGACATCAATACATGCGAACCAAATGTATTTTTTCTTTCAACTTGGAGAAGAAAAGAAAAAGTAATATTGCACCAACCAAAGGCATGATTCCACGTACGCTCCATTTTAATATTTCTTTTTCTTTTCCAATTTGTTAAATAATATATGTAAAATCATTCTTATCTTCCATTAGCATAAATATCTCATGATAAAAAATTTGTTCTCGTCTATGATTTCAAGTTCCTGCGCTTATTGATGATCAATAGACAGCATAGACTTTTATCCTGGTTGCTGCAAAGTGCAAACTGTCTTAACTGGCAGCTATTTTATACGATTGTATTATTTATGCGGTACATTTTTTTTTTTTTTTTTAATGTTCCATTTATTTGGGTGTAGAATATTTTTTGAATTTATTTTCTATATTTTTTGTGTTTGATGCAACTAAAAATGATAGTCAACGAAACCATTTTCAGTTTGACCATAAAAACCTCTTTAAATTTTAGAAAACGATTTATGGTTTTTAAATCGCAAATTGTTTTATGAATTTAAACTCTTCATTTTTAGATGCACGTTTGTGGACATCCGCTACCGCTGGGGCATTGGAATTTGTTGGTAGCCCAAATCTACCGTCGAAAATCCCCGAATTTTGGCATCCAATTGCCAGAATCTAGCGGCACTGGTTGGATTTCGGCAACCCAGATTCCAACAAAATAGGTCGGTGTTGGAATCAGATAATTTGCACCGGAATTCAGCGACGTCCAGTTAATTTAGCTGGAATCCGGCCAATTTGCAGAAACCGGCTCTACTATGCCAGGTTTCGACTGGTTTGGCCAGAATTTGGTCATTTGTGCTGGATTCCGACCTCCATCTCCTGAATCCGGTAAAAGTGGTTAGAATCCTGTCGGCTAATGACGTAATCTTGTCACCAGTAGATTTTTGTCGTTAATGATTTTTTCGTATAAACTAAACGCTAGAAATTATTTTCAGGAAAATTATTTTTTTTTTCTAAAAAATAATTTTGTTGAAAATATTTTACATCGAAACTAACGAAGCATTAATTTTTTTTATTATTATTATTATCATTGATCTAGCTGTATTGACGCTTAATGTTAGGTTACCCAATCCTTTGTCTGTGTCTTGTCTTCATGTAAGTGATGAGATTAGACATAGACAAACTAAAAGCTTGTTTGGCAAGCGAGGAAAAATTCTCCTACTTTTTTGTTTCTTTTTTTTTCACTTTTTTAAAAAACAATCAATTTCAAAACATTTCAACTTTATATCACATCAATAATTTTTTTTATTACTATTTAAATAAAAAAATTCACTACAATACAAAACTTTTTCACTTTTACAAACAAATTCTTTTTTCTTTATACCACATGTATTACTTCTTACTACTACCTCCAAAAAATTCAACTTGTAAGATATCATCTCCATATATGGCATATATGTCACATATACAGTATTTATTATATTTAATAAATAAATATAATATACGGTATTACGGTTATGGTAATTTCTATTAACTTAAATTACCATAATGAAATCATTTAATTGATTTTAAAATCAATTAATAATATTGTTTCCTTGATGGGAGGAACAATACGATGTTTACCATATTTGAGGGTCCCTGACCTAACCTATAAATATACAGCGTGTGTACACCATCAGTACAGCAATACAGTAAGGCATAGGTTAAAAGATCCCTCAAATAATATTTTTGTTCTTCAGATCTTCATGGAAACGCTTGAACAAAGATAGCTAGAGGTAAACTTAGATTCTTATCTTTTATTTTCCGCTGCGCATTTTAGTTGAGCATAATATGTTTATACGTTCTAACATGTGGTATCAGAGCAACCTCTATACTGTTTTGCTTAGCATTAAGTTGTCATTCTCAGTTTACATATTTATCATTATTTATTCTTGACTGAAGGGATTTATCAACCTTACTATTGTTAAGTTATGTTGTGCACTTAAATCCATAATGATAAAACCCATGAATCTTGATATGGGCATTTTTTCTATTATCATTATTCTGTGCATTGTGATATACACTGTATATTCTGAAGAAAGCCATGGAAACCACCGTGTAAAATACCCTCATTGCTGAAACTATTTTTGTTGTTCCTTCTTCCTCTGTAAAGTAGAATTTTGAAACTTTTTTTTGCCGTCAACACTATTTTTAGCCATGGATTCGTTGCCGTGAAACCACTGTGTCACTATGGAAAAATCCTCACATAGCAGCACTGGCATTCGCCAATGAAAAGATGCATAAGGGTGAGGAAGTTCTACCTCAGGCAGTAGGCGGCGGCCCATTCGTGACGTGTGATAGCACTGGGACTAAGGGGCCGTGACAGAAATGGCGGCTTTTACGAGCCTCCTGGGTTCTGGGCAACCAGCGACCCTTGTGAGTCACCGTGGCCTATTGAGCGGCGGCCTCTCGTGGCTGCTGCATGAGGATGCTTGGACTAAGGGCGGTGGCCGGAGCAACTAACTATCTCCATAATTAGGATGAAGGGCGACTCCTTGGCTAGTTGTGGGTGGCTCAGTCACCCCAAGACAGTCATAGGGGGTGGTCGATATTTTTTATTTATTTTTTTCACACTTTACACTATGAGGCATTTTTGCGATGCAGTTACAGACATTCCATCCAAAAAGACAGAAAAACTTAACAGATGAGTTAACTTGTCACAGTTTGGTAGTTGTGGGGGTTGAAAGTAACTTTTTGAACTTTCAAGACTAAAACCTAAAAGTGGTCATACTTTGGGGGGTAAAATGTATTATCCCCTGTGGCATTTCTGGGAGTTTAGGCCATTAAAAGTCACGTGTGCCCTCCAAAGTATGACCACTTTTGCGTTTTAGCATCCAAAGTTCAAAAAGTGACTTTTGACCCCCACAACTACCAAACTGTGACAAATTAGCTCATCTGTTAAGTTTTTCGTCATTTTAGATGAAATGTTAGTTACGTGCATCGCAAAAATGCCCTATAGGGTAAATTGTTAAAAAAAAAAAAAAAAAAAAAAAAAAAAAAAAAAAAAAAAAATCAAACAAATAGCCTAGGGGTGGTTTTGGCCACCCCCATTTGACCATTTGGGGATTGCCAAACCACCCCATGGGCAGTGAGAGTTGTTTTTCATCTCCAATTCAGCCAAATTGGGGTAACTGAGTGTAATACCCTGAACATTAATTGGGGTTAAGTAAGCTTTAATCAATGTTAATAAGAGATTAGGGTTGGATAAAGAGGTAATTTTTATTTTCTGTTGTGGCCAAACGTTCTGCCAGGGTTACCAGACTACCGAATGTTCGATCTGACGCAAAATCGCTGGGTAATACAATACACCAAACGTTCAAAAAAGGTGACTGAACGTTCGATGTTATCCAGTATTGTGTAATAAATAGCTCATTCTTATCTTCAGACGACCATGCTCTATAAATACCCCATGCTTATGCCCCTTCAGCCTATTTCCACTTTCTCTTGATCAGAGTATCCCTTGTGAGTGTGTGAGTAGTGTTTTGAAGGAGGAGAGAGCTCTTTTCACACCAAGGAGGTAACCTTCTTGACCTTGTTTGTTTTTGGTTGAGTTATCATGTTACTTGCTTACAATTTAGGCCTTATACATCTTTGCTTAGTTTTTGACTTTAATGTTAGTATAACATTGGATTAGTGTGTTGTTGATATTTGACGTACCAATTTATGCATGGAAATGTTATTGAGTTCTAGGACTCTGTTAGGAATCATCTTAAGATAATAAGATTTGCTTAGAAGTGGTTTGGTGGCTTTTAGGTTTGGAAATGGGATTCTGCCCCAGCACTGAACATTCGACCCTACATTGGACAAACATTCGATGTCGAGGCCGAACGTTTGAACCTTTCTGTCTGAACGTTCGACCTTTGGACAGTAAGCTTATTTTGAGCTTTAAGGTTAAGATTTGGGTTTGGAGCTAATACTAGGTCGTTACTTAGAATTCAAGGAGCCACAGGTGGATTTTATGGAAGGACCCTACAACTCAAGTGAATAAAAACTCACACCGATAGTTGTTATTATATTTTTCCCGCATAGCATGATTATTTTGTGTACCAAACCTGCATGTTTACAACTCACATGAAATATACTTTTGATTATTGTGAACTCTATTTTATGAAAATAAGTGATTAATAACAAGATAATGAAAATAATGAGTTTATAAAAGCATGCATATAAAAGACAGTGAATATTAAATTGAATCGTATGACATAGTACACCGGTACATGAGGGATACCGATCATGGGCTTACTATACAAGTTAACCCTATGGTCAAATCTTTATTTTTATATTTGGCCTTGGATCCAATGGTTCTAGTGACCGGCGTAACCATATTTGCTTGGTGGTCACTATAAACAGACGTCATTAGTGGCGTGTGCCACCCGAGGTTGAACTGCTAATGATGAACGGTAGCATACAATATGCGGGGCAACTGTATTGTATTACAGGTCCCTCGGTACAGCGCTAACCTTGCCGAGAAGAGGTTCATATCCTGTTTAGGCCATGTGGAATTGAACTATGACATGATTCACTTGTTATAATATGTATTATATCTATATTGCGTCCATGATCTTGTTACCAAATGTAGAATTATAAGTGCACATTCTTGCATGTGATTTACATCTTAACTTATGAGTTCACCTTGTGATAAAATGTGCATTATGTGTATTATTGCTCATTAAGTCGTACGCTTACACTTGTATCTTTTCCACATATGAAACATGTATTGCTTTATAGTTAGCTTCTTAGATGCCGATGTCGGAACGCAGGATGGTTCGATTGGAGGAGTTGGATTCGGTATACCTTAAGTCGATGTGGGATGAGGATTGGGATAGCATGATCGAGATCATCCACTTAATCTATCTTATTAGGAATAAGCATTGACTCTTTTGATGTTATTTATGACTACTAGTATTAAGTTGTAATATTTTTAGTATGTTCGGAGACTGGTCTTTGATCCTGACATTTGGTGACTATCTATGTTATGATGTTTTAGTAATGCTCTAGTTGTTTTTTATGTGATTTTGGGTCTTAATTGCTATCTTTATTATTATAAGTGAAAGTCTTACGTTGCAGACTTTATTCGGAGAGGATGAACCATGAAGTTAACAACTAGTTAGCGAATTTCACTCGAGCCACCCCCATTTAGCCATTTTGGGGTAGCAAAACCACCCCATGGACTGTGGGGCTGGTTCTTCATCCCCAACCCGGCCAAATGAGGGTGGTCGAGCCACCCCTAATTTTTTTATTTTCTGTTTGCATTTTTTTTTTTTTAAAACACTTTACCCCATGGGCATTTTTGGGAGTATAGGACGTTAGAAGTCACTACGATGCACGTGACTGACATAGTTTAGTAGTTTGAAGGGGTTGCATGTCACTTTTTTAACTTTGGAGGCTAAATCACAAAAGTGGTACATGTGCGTACGTGACTGACATTCCATCTAAAAAGACGAAAAAACTTAACAAATGGGCTAACTTGTCATAGTTTTGTAGTTTGTGGGGGTCGAATATTACTTTTTAAACTTTGGAGGTTGAAAGGTAAAAGTGGTCATACTTTGGGGTGGGGGTGGGGGTGGGGGTGGGGGTGGGGTTGGGTGGGAAAAATTCATTTTGTCCTCTAAGCTAAAATACCTTTAAGATCAACTACTGAAAAAAGTCAACTCAAACATTCATTGGTCATTATGGAATCTTCGATCCTGCATTAGACACAAAAAATATTATTTTTTGAGCTATAAAAATGGTGTTTTGTGCTAGTTCCATTATCTGTGTTCCCTAGCCCCAAGAACGACTTGACAGCCTCTAGAAATAGAAATGAAATGAAAGATTGTATTTTTTGAAGAGGAAAGCAAGAGAATATAATTTGTTTAGAGCAAGAGGGCTTAAAGGAAGCTTCAAGGGTAAGGTCATAACACTCTTCTCTTTAAGTTTCTTGAATTTTCTACTCATTATTGGCTCATAAATGTACTATTATCGAGATTTAGGTGATATGGGCTTGTATTTAGTTAATGGGTTTGTTGTTTATGGTTTCTATGATGAATCTTAGAGGTTTGGTTTTGGTTAATGTATGAGTTATGAATAAAAGTGTGTTATCTTGATAATATTGCATGATTAATCTACTGTTAAGAGAGATTAATGTAGAGTAGAGATGTATTGTGGTGTATCAAGCTTACAAGTTGGATATTATAAGTTGATGTTGATTATGGAAAGATTAATGATGGGTTAGAGATTAGATGTTGATGAATGAACATGTTTATGTATGGGAAGTTATATTTAGGCTTAGAATTCTATTAAGAAGTGAAATCGAACCTTGAATCGTGTTAGAATGGGTAAAGTTAGGACCTTTTATGCCAACTACAGAACGTACGACGGAAGTACCGAACGATTGAAAAAAACTGCTAAGGCATTAGGGTTTTACTTTTAACGAAAACATAATACTTATTCCTCTACTCATTCTATAACTCAATTGAGACGTAGCTAAGGAGTGCACCCAATCAGAAAATAGAGTAGTGATCATAAATAGAAAATATCATTAAAAGGTTAATCTTAAAATTGATTGATTTGCTATGCAAAATTGGTTATTTGATTCGCAGGGAATTTCAAGCATTCACTGTACCTATAGTTAACAATGTTAGTTTTACTGGCTACATTCTGTTGACAAAATCACTACCATTTAAGTGTACTGCAGAAACAGGAATGCCGTATTTATCCAGAGTTTTTCAGAATATTCAGAGTTTAATTCTCAACTATGGAAATACCTTAATATGACAAGTATCAGTGTCACAAGCATCAAGAAGGCAATTTCCAGACTCTTGGAACATTCTGCGCAGTTTACAACTCACCAAAAGTTAGATCCCTAGTTGACCATCCAGACGGCCTAATAGAAGCGTTCGAACACCTATCAGTGTTCGAGAAGATTCTGAACAGCTCAGCATAGACAGCATGAACCGTTCGGACGATAGGGCAACACCGTCTGGATGCTACTCAGTGTTCGAGAAGATTCTGAATTATGCAGCAGACACGTTTGGTGAAGACAGGTAGCAACCATCCGGACGCTAGGACAACATCGTTCGGACGCGAAAAATTGATCCTTTATAAGTAAACGCATGAAGCGCGTTCTGGAAGTCGGTTGCAGCTTGCCATCGAACGCTCTCAGTTTACGTCCGGATGCTGCCCAAAGAACTCTAAATCTGTGTTGAATTAGGTTTTCAAAAGCCTATAAATAAAGGTCTCTAGGCATGTATTATTTAAAGAATTTGATAGTGAATTCCTTTGAGCTTAAAGAGGGTGTTTAGGTAGAAACTATGAAGATCTGCTAGCTCTCTAAGAGTTGTATGTTGTGTGATTTGATCGTGTGAAGTTTAGCTTAGGGAGGAGCCCTAAGTTATAGGATTCCATTGAAAACCCCTTCAGGTAGAGACCTGGTTGAGAAGCATTTACGTTGGCTTACGTGTTAGAGTGCAAGGTACGATTGCTGCATCAGGGGTATGTGAGTGTTACTATTGTTTTCTGAATAGTGGATATCCTGAGTTTGGCTACCTATGAGTGATTTTTTCTCTTAATTGAGTTTTCACTTCGTCAACAAAATATTTATCTCTTTTAAATTTCACATTTAATATTTTGTTGCACACTTGATCACAGACACACGATAAATTAGAAGTCTTTATTTTTCAAACAATAAATCAAGGAATTTTACAAAACAAAAACCATTTTCTAAAATAAATCATGCAATCAATTAAAAAGATTATACATTAAAAACTATAGAAGAGTTGGAGAATAAATACTATAATTTCATTAAAAGTTTCACCCCTAGCCTTAGCTAGAGATTTAGCTACACATGACTACGAAAATAAATTTAGCTTCATCAAGGTCTTAAACTTCAAGCTAGCAAAATAAAATAACTGAGAAGAAAATAAAAACAAAGCTATATTGATAAAAATGTTGATAAGAAAATTTTGAACCTCTTGTTCACGTTTTCTTCTCTTTTATTGATGACAACAAAGGCAGCAGATAAGAGCCAGCAGGAGAGACGTTGGTTCCCCATCTATTTTATCTAGATTTTCCTCCTTTATTCAAGGTGGTTATCTGATCTTTTTGTATCTTCTCATTATTTGAATTCCTTCTTATGAGCTAGGTGGTCCCACAAGGTTTGACTTTTTTCTTTTCTTCTTTTTCTTCTTTTCTTTGGTCTTCACTCTTCAATGTGACTCTTTACACGCAGGCTAGCAGCATATGAATTGTCTCTCAAGTCATGGGTCCCACAGCAAAGACTTCCTCCCAATCAAGAACTTTATCTCAACATATATATATCTAAAGATAATCATGTAGATAAAAGTGATAAGAGATAACATTGTTAAGACTTGTATTTGGTTTTAACTTCTTCTTCATATGATGTATATACGTTTCTCCTGGTAGAATTAATTAGGAAAATATATATATTCAAATACATAGTATGATAATGCTTATTTTAATCCTGAAAAACATGCATATTTAAGCTATTATCATTTGTATGCATGTTGTGTATCGAAACCAGCCAAATCATAAACTAAAATTGACCAAAACTCAAAATGACAAGCAAATCATATTGGTATCTTAACTTGGTATCACAACAACCCATTTTTGTATCCAAGTAACCTGTATGCATGTTGTGTATCGAAACCAACCAAATAATTAACTAAAAATTGACCAAAACTCAAAATGACAAGCAAATCATATTGGTATCTCAACTTGGTATCACAACAACCTAGTTTTATATCCAAGTAACCTGTAAGCTATCCAAGTAATCTGCTCGTTGCTCTCGTCATCGTAGGTGTAATACATAGAAGGAATACCATTGTACTGGTACCCACAGTAACATTCTAGTATATTGGTCAAGTCCCAAAAGCACCACCAGTCTGCATCCAGACCGGCTACTGTCATAGTGTCTCCTCCAAAATACGCCATCCTAGGTCCAGATAGTGACCCATGGTGGTAAATTTTGAGAGCAAAAATTGGATCAGCCATTTATGCACTATGTGAAGTAAAGAATGAGGATAGTCAAACTTACATCCACAATATAATGCACAAAATGCATAAAGTACAATAGTGATAATGGTTAACCCTTACTGTGTGTTCATAAGTGTTGATATGTGTTACTGCGTATGTATTGAAAACTGTTGATAAAATAGTCTTATGGATAAGGGAGAACCAAAAGTGGCATTGGTGAAAAGAGCTACTATTTTCTAGAATTTCCTAAGATGAGTATTTCAGTTAGGACCACAAAAATCAACTTTCTTTATAAAGTTCTACCAATACCCGATCAGTTGTAACTGTGTTTTTCACTTTATCAAAAGTCATACTCTTTTGTGGACAGGGACACATTTTTTCAGTCTGGACCCAAAACACAAATGCAATAATAAAGCTAAAGACAAAGACATGTGCAGTAAACAAATACAAAGACAATGACATGTGCTGGACAACAACCAAAGGGGCAAACGAAAATGGTATTCAAACACACAAAGTTGGGGACTTTTTTCCTTTGTCGAACAAACGACAAAAACTCATGCTATAAGGCCCTACTCGAACTTTATACTTTGCACAACAATAGAAGGTGTTCTTTTTCTAAACCCACCATTTTGCCCAATAATCAATAATCAAACAAAACCAATATATAGCACAATTACTTTGCCCAACAACCGAGAATCAAACAAAACCAAAAAATAGCACAAACGGCAAGAGAGAATTGTGCAGAACTAAGGTCTGGCCGATTTGATGTGGAAAATCGAGAAATCGGCAAGTGTGGGAATGAGTTTGGTTCTCTAGTGCTGGAATCGGATGACTGTTGGAAGAAGGATGAAATTAGGGCTCTAATCGTTGATTTTAGTTCAGTGGGAAAATGATTCAAAAAAATGAATTTATTTTCCCCCTAACCCATTAAAATGATGTGACGTTTTGTGGGCTTACGTGGCATTTGACATGGCAAGCTGATTTGGCATGTCTCTTAAATTTTGAAGGAAAAATAGACGGAGATACCAATTTCCTATTTTCCCAAAACTCAGCTAGCATCTGTGAAGAAAAATGAAACTGCGATACCAAAAAATAAAATTTTCAAACCACAGGTACAAAAAATGTATTTAACCCTAAAATATAAAGGGGACAGTCTGGATAACTTTAATAAAAATTAAAGTTATCCAACTGACTCACTATGGCCTTCTCAGCATAGAATCTTAGGGGACCACATTCAACGAAACCAGAAAACACATATTCTAAATGGGACCAACTAAGCATTCATGTTAGTCAAATGGGACGAACTAAACATTCCAATTGGTTAACATAGAAAACAAATAAAGCAATTGACAAAGTGGGCTTTCAATAAACAAACAAGATTACGAAAAGCAAATGGTCCTACCTCCAATAAACAAAGTGCGATTTCAATAAACAAACAAGATTTCATTTTCTAGGCATTATAAAAGGAGCTATCGGCTTTCTCCTAACAACCAAATCTAAGAGCACGACTCTTAGGTAATGGTTACTTTAAAATTTTGCTTCAAATCATGTAGATTTTGTTTGATATCAAAAAAACCCAAAACAAAAATCAATCTTTGTAACTATTACTCGAAAATTCTTACCTTTCGTCGATGATGCGTGGACTAGTAACGCAGAGCAACACGAGCAGGTCTTAGCTCGGTAATGCAAAGCAACACGAGCAAGTCTTAGTTCGAGAACGAAATGCAAAGCAACACGCAAATCTGTTCCAGAAATTTTTGGGCAACACGCAAATATGTTTCGGCAACAATAACGCAATTTTGCTTTAATAAGGAAACCTCGAGAATGTCTAAACCGTAACTTAAAATGCCTTCTGTCTTACCGAATGGAAGAATGGTAATATATAGTTCACTTTGGTCTTAGTTTGAATGCAATTGGCATGTATTGTTTCCAAGGGCAATTTAGAAATTTCACGTTTAAAGATAAGGGCATTATTGGCAGTTTATGTCATGTTCCGTCATGTGCACGGCACGTGGTGGATTTTCTATCTAAATTGACGGGGAGACCTAACAGAGTGGCCACTTTGAAACATATTGGTAGTTTTGAGGGGGGGGGGGGGCAGAGTGCGAGGGTTGGTAGTTTATGGCTAGTTCCAAAATGGATAGTAGTTTGGGGAGGCTTAAATGTAATTTTTCCTTATTTTTATATACTTTTATGAGATATAAAGAAGTAAATAAAAGGCTATGAGACACAAAAAATAGTGAACATGAATAAAATGCTAATAAATGATGTTATCACTTTTATTATTTATTATATGTAATAAGAGTGAGTTAGAAAATAAAGGTCAATTCGGATGATATTTTAAAGAAAAAACTTATCATATGATCTTTCATGTGTAGAGAACACATTGTAAAAATTTGGAGTCAATTGGAGCACGTTAGGACTTTAATTTGATTAGAGAAGTTAAACAGACCTAAAACTTCAAATAAATGAAAACTTCGTCAGACGAACCCAAAATGCTTCTAACCAAGTGCCAAAATGGTCTTCTTAGAGTTATCTAACTAATTGTAAAATTTTAAAAATATCAAATTTCATTAAGAAAACCAAAGTGTGCTAGACAACAACCCACGTGGCAGTCCAATTGGACTGCTGTGTCATCTTCTAATGTGGCAGCAACTTGGGAGAATTTTTGGTCCAATTTTATCCTCTAGTATAACCTAGTTACATCATGTTATTTGGTTCAAATCCAAGTCCATTTCAAGTGGATAGAAGATATTACGCTAAATTGGTGTAATAACTCGGATCCTATTTGAGGATAAGATGGTAAATTGCTATTAAATAAAAACCTAGGTAAAGTAGGTTTGGCTTAGCAATGAGAATGGGTCACTGATTAAAAAAAACAAAAAACGAAAAAACTAGATTTAATATTTGTAAATAATAAATACCTGATTTTGAATTAAATGGTCTTTATATCACTATTAAAATACTCATTTTCATTTATAAACCTTAGTAATTGTTTTTGGTCTATAAACCCTAGCCCTATAAATATGTGTTTAAGCCGTCACCTTCTTTTCCTCTCACAACCCTTACCAGCCTCACCCCATTCTCCCTCTTGCAAGGACTTTTGATTTCTACAGACAAGGTAATCTCCTTGTTTATTTTCTTTCCTTATCTGCTTAGTTGACAGTACATTAGTCACGTGCATAATTCCTTGTTCTTTATATTCTTTGTCTTCTTCCTTTTCGTGTTGGTACAAAGATAGCAGACATTATAACTATTTTAAAAGTCTTACTGTTATTATTATTATTATTATTTTTTTAAAAAAGGCCTTACTGTTGACAACCGAAAGTAGCCTTCTTCTTTTCTTTATTTGGTCTGTAGCAATGTGACCGGTTATTGTCCCTTTTATCTTGCTATTGATTTGATTTTTTATCTTCTTCTATTCTTGTTTTACCCACTTTTTTGGTACTATTATCGAAACTTAGGCTCTTTTTATACTTTGCTTGTGTTTCTTATTTATTTCCTCATTGTATCGGTTATGTGTTGTACTTTACCTATTATATAATTTATTGTCTTCTTCTATCCTTTCTTAGTCAAGTACAAGCCATCACATGACTTGTCCCTTCATCCCCCCTTTTTCTTTTCTTTTTTTCTTATGTTTCTTGTTTGATTACCGTAGCCTTGTAGCTTGAGTAGCCTTTCAATCTTTCTCATTTATTTCCATTTCTTTTGGTCAGCAACCCATGCTTGACTTTTTCCTTGTTTTGTTTATTTTGTTTTTCTTCTTTCTCCTTCCTATACAGCAGCAAGTCTAAGACCTATCATTTATTGCATTTTTGTTTCTTTCCCTCTTCTTGTCTAACCGTAGCATATAGGATTTGTTTGCTTTTTTATTTCTTTGGTCTTTTGTTCCTTTTCCTTCTGTGTAGTCGTAACAAGTTGCTTGGCCTTGTTTTCTTTTCTTTTCTATTCCTCTCATTTCCTGTTCTTTTGTACGTAGTTGGTAAGTCTTATTGTATATTTTATGGAGTTAGTTTGACAATCTATAATATTTCAGTAACTTATATCTATAAGTATAATGAGGTCTGGCTTCATATCACATGCAGCCTCTTTTGTTTATTAAACTAACCACATGGAACTTCATCGAATTATATGACTCTAATAAAAAATATTTCTTATGATTGATGCCATGGTTGAATCATATTTCAAATATGGGTTAAATACAATTCTCCTCCCTGAAGTTGTCAGCCATTTTAATTTTGGCTACCAAAGTTCAAAAATTTGCAATGTACCCGCCCGAAGTTCCAGAAATTTGCAATTCAGGCATTTCAACACCCTCAGCAGATAAACCCAACGAAAAAGTTAACACGTGCGTGTCACGTGCCATGTACGAAGATAACATCCCATTTATACTCTTGTTTTAGCACGTTAAATTACCTTAATGCCCTTGAAAAAAACACATGCCTTTTAGGTAAAGAAAAAACGCTAACACTCGTGTTCTTCGACCAATTGAAAATACTAACTCTCGTGTTCTTCGAACCAAAGCATCTCGTCTGCTATCAACAACTATGAAGTGTGACATTGCGACCGTGTGTTACGAAAATTAGGGATTTCTCTCACGATGGCACTAATTTCCATTTTGTGGTTGGAGGTAAGTCAAAAAATGAACATTTTTAAAATTAGGGTTATGCTGAAATTGGGGATTTTTAGGTTTATATTGTTCGGGTTTGTAATTATTTTGAAATTCCTTTATTGAATTTTGAGATGTTGTGAAATTTATGGTGTTGGGATGTTGCTTTCACATGTGAATGTTGAGTTTGCCGGTTTTGTAATTTTTTATTACCTTTTTGTTTTGGGTCGACTTTAGCTGATGAGTTGTAATCATATGTTACTTTCAAGTGTGCATAGATGCTGTCGGTTGCTGCATTATCATTTGTGAGGTTGGGTCCACTGCAATAACGATGGTGGTCTGTAAATCCGATTTATTTAGTTGCCTCATATGGTCTTTGTCATGTTGTCTGATTGAGAGAAACATTTATATGCTTGTTTAACAATAGTGGTCCCAATATGTACCCGATTGCATTGTTTTCAATAACTCTCTTGCTTTTTGTCTAGTGGAAGGGGATAATACACTCTGCCTTTTTCTCTCTCTACCTCTCCTTCAGGCCCACATTCATTGCTTATACCAATATCATAATCAGAAAGTCTACTATTGCAGCCTTTATATTCATTACTCAATAAGTCTATTATGATTTTTTATATTATTTTTTCACTCTAGTATGTTACCATTTCACCTTTTAGAATGAGGTCCCCTGAATTGGTCTTTGAGGTTCATCATGGGGCCAGATTTGACAAACACTTCGGGTGTGAGTATGTTAGTGGTTCTGTTACAGTACATCACGAGACTTTTGATCATGATAAGCTATCATTCTTTGAGATAGAAGGTATTTTAAAAGAATATGGCTACAAGGATGGAGATTTGATGTATTTCAAAGACCCTGTGAAGAGTCTTGTGGATGGTTTGCACCTAATAACTTCTGACGATGATGTCTTATTTTTGTCTTCTTGCCATATCGACCATTACATTGTGCATTTATTTATTGTATCATTTGGGGAAGGGGGAGGTGATGAAGGTGATTATGAAGAAGATGATTATAAAGATGAAAATGACTATAGAGCTAAGGTTGGTTTGCATGATCCGTGGTAGGAAGGTAAGTTGAGTGATAATGAAGATCTGTTCGATGTTGATGTGGATGGAGGTGGTGGTTGGCCTGAACCCTCCATACAATCTGCTGGTGGTGGTGGTGGGGCTGGACCCTCCACACAGTATTCCTTCGAGGGTGAGGCTGATGACAATATTGATACTGTTGAAATGGATTATGATGTCAATAATGTCGATAATAATGACAGTGAATATAGTCAACTCACACTTGCTGCAGGCTGGCTAGGACACTCGACCTCTGTTGTAGATTGTGAAGCTTGTGCAGAGGGTCCAGCCCCATTTAGTGGACATGCCCTTTTCTTGTGCCCAAATACCCTACACTTGGAGCATCTCATCCTTGCTCCAAATATCCTCATTCTGTTTGAATTTTTAGGGTCTTTACTCTCATCAGGACCCCTAATTCGTAGCTTCATAGGTCTACCTGGGGCGACTCTTGGTCTTGGAGGTTCCAATATGTCATGCTCGACAGCACGAACCCATTGTTCCTCACTAGGCAGAGGGTATATTAATGAGACATATGCTTTTTTGTACATCTCTAAACTGTAATATTCATGGACATAATCCTCAGGTTCCCCATAATCAAACAGTAGAGCACAAACTGCATGCGCACGTGGGATACTAGTCATTTCCCATTTTCTAAAACCACAAGTTTTTTTACGCGAGTCCACAACATACCGCAACCGTCTGGGAGCTTCCACTTCAAACAATATCTCACCAGCAAAATGGGAAACACATTCCATTGCATCTTGCCCAATTGACTTTAGCTTCTTTGCCACCTTAGGACATAACTTCCCAGTCCATTTTGAAATGCCATCCCTTTTGACCTGATACCTCCTCATAAGTTTTATTCTTATCATCTCCAACATGGTCAATATAGGCTTGTCACGAGCTTTCAGAATGTAGGCATTGAAACACTTGCATATGTTTTTCACAAAAATATCACAATTAGGGTAATCGTGGAACCATGCTCTAGACCACCCACTTGGATCAATCTTGTCCAAGTACTCAAAAGCAGCTGGGCTCATTCTTTTTAACTCCTGCATATGTGCATTGAACTCGGCTTTGGTATAGGCACATGCTGCAGCCCATAGCTTATCCTTCAGTGCAACCCCTCGATGCCCTTCATCTCTAAAGTTTGCCCACAAATGTCCAACACAAACTCGATGATCCGCCATCGGGATCACATCCTCAAAAGTAGGCATAAGACTCTATATATATATGAAGTAATGTTGTGCAAAGCAATCACCTTCTGTCGATCAGATATAAATGTCGGCCAAACATGCCGGTCATGTGTTCCAAGATCTGAGACCAGGGTTTCCAAGAACCAAGTTCAACTATCCTTGGTCTCGGCTTCAATAACTGCATATGCAATCGTGTATATATTGTCGTTGCCATCTCGACCAACAGTAGCCAAGAGCATTCCCTTAAATGGCCCTTTTAAAAAGCACCCATCTACCTTAATAACTGGCCTACAACCATCTAGAAATCCCTTCTTCATGGCTGCAAATGACATGTATAGCCTATGAAATTTGGGTGGAACCTCAGGGCATGGTCTTTCCACCTTTATCAACACAGCACTTCCTCTATTGGTCCTTCTCACAGTTTCACAATAATCCCACAACCTCTCATACTGTCACTCTAATCTACCATAAATTTGTTTTCCAGCCTTCCTCCTAGCCCTATACATACAACTTGTACTCACATCTACCTTCCACCTATCCTTTACTTCATCCAATATCACATCCAATGGCATGTTGGGCTAAACCTTGAACTTGTCAATTAGCTTATCAGCTATCCAAATTGCATTTACAATCGAATTTTTATATTTCCTGCCACA
This sequence comes from Alnus glutinosa, assembly GCF_958979055.1. Classification (NCBI taxonomy): domain Eukaryota; kingdom Viridiplantae; phylum Streptophyta; class Magnoliopsida; order Fagales; family Betulaceae; genus Alnus; species Alnus glutinosa. The sequence goes on from NC_084887.1 coordinate 22,358,698, forward strand.
TACATGTTTCGACTGCATAGAAATTATTTGGAATGACTGCTCATCTACCATCTATCGGCCATACACACGATAATGACATTTGCGATCTCTACATAGCACAATACACTTTCTCCTTTCATTTCTTTTAAATCTGACGTCTTTTCTCCTTTGCACATTATACATCTTAACAGCCTCTCTAAACATCTTAATGTCTGAGAATTTTTGTTCAGTTTGATGTCTGGATCAGCTAGGTCAACTGCATGGAAATTATGATTGGGTGCATGTGTTACTTCTTCATCTTCCCCACTAGGACATAGTGACTCCAGTATATCACTCCTCCCCATTTCAGAATTATTGTCCTCGTCATCAGCAATCTCAAATGATCTCTTGAAACTGCCACCACCTTCAAACATACTTGATGAGCAAAAAGTCACGAAGGATGCATGCCTTTTGGTGAAAAGTAACCCTATACCATTGCAAATCAAAACAAATTACTGTGATTTTATCGTTCGTCAAGGAACGAAATTGGGGGTCGTCAAGGTATGGTGGCGAGAGGGTTTGACTCGTGAACCGTGTGATATTAGGTTATGTTAATTCAATTGCCATGCCCAACCACTACTGACCTCGAGATCCTACTTGATGAGCAAAGAATCAGATGTGGTGCGTTGTACAATAGGGGGTTGTGGTGACGCCATATCCGATGCTAAAGTGAGCAAATAGGTTAAAGAGATCAAAGGACAATCAACAAAGAGAATGCAATAGAGATACAAATATTAGAAAATCATTTGATTTGATCGTTCACCATGTCCTTTGTATTTTGTCTAGGACCTTTATATAATGTTTCTTACCGTTATGCATTTCTGGGAGTAATGATTGAGGGGTCTTGTAGACTTTCCATTCTTGCTTGATCTTTGCCTGTTTGGGGTTTTGGAGTTATGGTTTCTCCTTGCAATTATGTTTCCTGACTGGCTAACTCATTCCTTGATATTTTCCTTCTAGGATTGTTTTCCTTTTTTGGAACGGAGTCCTGGTTTTGATGTGTTCTTTCGTAGATAAGTTTTTATTGTTTTCGTGATCCGGGCTTCTCTAAGAACTGGGCTTTTCCAAGGTTTGGGCTTCTTCAAAGATTGGACGTTTTGGGCTTGATGATAATAAAGGACTATTACAACAGCCCCCATTCCCTTGGGCCCCATGTGTGGGCCAGTGGGAATTAGAGTAAAAGATCCATTCCATCAACCCCCTATTCCTTTAGGCCACATGTGTTGGCGAGTGGTAAGGAGAGTAAAAAATCCATTCCATCATATCCTGGGCCTATATGTAATAGCAAGTTAAAGCAAATGGTCCATCCACATCTCTCTCGTGGTTTGGGCTTCTCTAAGAACTGGGCTTTTCCAAGGATTGGGCTTCTTCAAGGACTGGACTTCTTGGGCTTGATGATAATAGTTGACCATTCAAGCAGCCCCCTATTCCCTTGGGCCACAGGTGTAGGCCAGTGGGAATGTGAGTAAAAAATCCATTCCATCAGGCCCCTATTCCTTTGGGCCACATATGTGGATCAGTGGAAATGAGAGTAAAAAATTTATTTCAGGTTAAAAATTGGGCATTAAGGTTGAGGGCATTTTAAACATTTCACAAATAAGGGTGAATGGTATAACATGGAGAGAAGAGTTAAAAAAATCACGTGCAACGCACGTGTTGACCCATTCGTTAGGATTCACTGTAAAAATCATAACGGGTGGGGTACATTGCAAAAAATTAAAAGTTTGATAGCCTAAATTGAGATTTTTGTAACTTTAGGGGGATTATTTCAAAACTCGTGGAAGTTCATTGGAGGGTTTTTGTGAAGTTTCTCCTAATATTTTTATGATGTAAATAAAAGTTGATATTTATAAGTTAATATGATTGCATGAAAATATAAGAAATATTTGCTAATTTTTTGTATGAGCCAAACACCGAAAAATGTTGTTAATTAGCTGAAATCATTATCCTAAAAAATGATTTCAGCAGAAATCATTTTCCAATAGAAAACATTTTACGCCGAAATAAACAGGTCTGAATTGCAAGCCTTTAGGCTTCGTTTGGTTTGCGGAATAAGTATTCCATTGAGAAATGTAATAGTTATTACCAGGAATAAAATAAAGTAGAATGTAATGGTTATTCCTAATATTTAGTTTGGTAATAACTTATATACTTTAATTAGAATCAAATCAAAATTACTAAGAAAACCTCATATTATATATTTTCTTTTATAAAAAAAATAAAAATAAAACTATATATATAAAAAAATAAAAAATAAAAAATGAAAACTAGTGGGTGGCAATAGCCGGGGGTGGCCTGTTCCAACTCCAAATGGTTCGGAGGGTAGTCGCACCACCCCCAACGTCATGTGTGGCATTGGGTTGGTGGGCAAGCCACCGTAAAGAGGGTTGGGGTTTCTTTTCTTTTTTTTAAAAAAAAAAGAAAGTAAAAATAGTTTTTTTTTTTTTTTTTTTTTTTTTTTTTTTTTTTTTTCTGGAAAGTGTAGTCTATTCCCATTGGAATAGCTAGATATTCCTCTCATTTTTTGAGGAATATGTATTCCTCTTCATAAAGGCATAATTATTCTAATGAGAATAACTATTCTAATAAATAAACTCCTACTAAACATAGAAATGATTATTCCTTAATTAGGAATAGTCATTTCATTACAGTGGTCTATTCTGAGAACCAAACGAGACCTTAGTGCCTTAGTAGCCATCAACCTCTCATGTTGACGTGAGTGTTGAACTTGGCTTCCTTTCAACCATAACGAACCCGAGCCAAAATTGATTATCCGTTGGAAATCTAGACCACACTCCAAAAAAGAAAAAAATAAAATAAAATAAGTGCCCCAACACAACTTGGCACAAAAAGATATGGTAAAGTTTGATTTTACTTATAAAAACCATACATGAGGTGAGTTTCTTTTTGAATTTAATTAGAACTAAACCTAAAATCTAAAAGATTCTAAGTTTAGTCAACTTTATAGCGAAGATAAATATTTTAATTATTATAAATATTATTTGTTAAATAATTACAACCTGACATGATTTTTGAGTTGATGTTTTGGAAATCACGCAAATTTACAGCGAATGATTTAGCATTTGATAGAATATATAATCAATCCACGCATTATACAATTTGATACTATTTTAATACTATTTTATAAGCATGTCAAATGTCAATTTTATGACGAAGTCTATTACAATGCTTCGTCCCTTAGATTACAGTTCAAACGGTCGGTTCAGTTGCTCACCAATCAAATGTCAATCGGATTATAAGAGCGTTGCAGGCTAAAAGATCTCATCTCATCTCATCAATCCAACGTCTAACATCTTGCCACGTGGATAACCTCCCTAAAGTAATGCCTGCGCCGATTAAGTCGTATAGTCACCGTTTCCGCGTGTATACCCTTCTCATCTCAAGACTCAACCATTAAGCTTCTTATCTCCGAGTTGGCAGAGATAGAGAAAAAACGTCAGAAATGGAGAATCCAACACTTACCGGATTGTTGACAAGTGCCGCCGGAGAGTTTCCATCACGGCCAGCCCTCTCAGTCTCCGGCAAGTTGGATTTGACGTACGCTCGGCTTCAAGAACTCATCGAAAGTGCCGCCTCTAGGCTTGTCGCTGCTGGTGTAAGCGTCGGAGATGTCGTAGCGCTCGTCTTCCCCAACACCGTCGAGGTTTTGTTCATTCTGATGATTTCTCTAATCTTTTTTCCGTTTTTTTTCTTATGTCTTTGGTGGTTGAGAAACGTCGGGTTAAAAAACAAGAAGAAGAAACGATCTCTTTTTTTCCTTTCTTTTTTCCTTTTCATTTTTAATATAGAAATTCGCTTTGCTCATCATTTCGATTTTCTTTTCTATTTTTTTTGCAACCGGCAATGATTTGTTTATTTATTTGTGACTGCAGTTTGTTATAATGTTTTTAGCCGTCATACGAGCGAGAGCCACCGCTGCGCCGCTCAACCCAGCCTACACATCCGAGGAGTTCGAGTTCTACCTAGCTGACTCAGAGCCAAAGCTCTTATTAACCTCAAAAGAAGGAAACGACCCAGCTCAAACCGCGGCTTCAAAGCTTAAAATGCCACACGCCACAGCCGCGCTCTCCGAAGCCGAAACCGAGCTCACTCTCTCGCTAGCCCAGTCTGAGTCAGACCACAACTCGCTCGACAAACTCACCAACAGCCCATCCGACGTGTCCCTCTTCCTCCACACGTCAGGCACCACGAGCCGCCCGAAGGGTGTCCCGCTTACCCAGCTCAACTTGGCCTCCTCGGTGCTAAACATCAGATCGGTCTACAAACTCACCGAGTCTGACTCAACCGTGTTGGTCCTCCCACTCTTCCACGTCCACGGGCTCATAGCCGGGTTGCTGAGCTCACTCGGAGCCGGAGCTGCCGTGGTTCTCCCAGCCGCTGGCCGATTCTCGGGTTCAACGTTTTGGTCAGACATGCGCCAGTATAAGGCCACGTGGTATACCGCAGTGCCGACAATCCACCAAATCATATTGGATCGGCACTTGGGTAACCCGGAATCTGAATACCCGAAGCTCAGGTTCATCCGGAGCTGTAGCGCGTCGCTGGCGCCTGTCATACTGAGCCGGCTGGAGGAGGCGTTCGGGGCTCCAGTACTGGAGGCGTATGCGATGACAGAGGCAGCCCATCTGATGACGTCGAACCCGTTACCGGAGGACGGCCCGCATAAGGCCGGGTCAGTGGGAATTCCGATCCGTCAAGAAATGGTGGTGTTGGATGAGAATGGGGTGCCTCAAGAGGTTGAGACGAGCGGGGAGGTGTGTATTAGGGGACCAAATGTGTCCCTGGGTTATAAAAACAACCCGGAGGCTAATAAGACCGCTTTTCGGTTCGGGTGGTTTCATACGGGCGATCTCGGGTACTTTGATTCGAACGGGTATTTGCATCTTGTTGGTCGGATCAAGGAGCTCATTAATCGTGGAGGTAAAACATTTTTATTTGATTTTTGGAAGATAGAAGTGCGATTACAAGACAGATTTATCATCAGCAATATAAATGTCATTTGCATGGTTTTTAATTTCATTTTCATCTTTAAGCAGTGTTTTTTTTTTATTTTTATTTTTTTATTTTTACAAGTTAAGCAGTGTTTGTTTGGCTAGTAAGTTGACAATTTTTTACACAATTTATGAACAAAATTAGAGAGTTAAGATTAAAGAATTTGACTCGTTTAGTTAAATAGATCGGATTATGGTTAACTTATATAGTTTTATACTATGCCTCAACACGAGACATTTAGGGTTAACAATTTTTTACACGACCTACAAACTTAATATAAAATTAATGAATCAGGGTTGAGAGACCAAATTCATTTAATTAAATCGATCAAATTAAAATTAATTTTTTTAACTAATTTTATACTCATGCGTCAACACCATTTGAGTCCTACACGCAAACACACATTTTTGCTCCTATTTATTAGTTTTAGTTTCAAACCCACCTGCCCCACCGTTACATAGTTGGAAATAGATCGAAAAGAAAGCCAAATAACCTGTAAACTTCTCGAAATTTCTCTAGAGTTTAAACTCCAAAATCATGATTATAATCAGGGACGGAGCCAGAAGTTCTTATGGGCAGGGGCCAATGGCCGAAAATTTTTTTTAGGTAGGGGCCAAGTAAGCTAAATTTTTTTTTTTACCTTAAATTTTTTAATTTTTTAGATTATTTTTTTTTTCTCACCTTAAATTTTTTTTTTTTAGGAAATTTGGGGGGGGGGCCATGGCCCCTGCCAGCCCCCCCCCTCCCTCCGTCCCTGATTATAATAATTAACTTTTATTGTGCTCAAATTTTCAGGCGAGAAAATATCACCGATTGAGGTGGACGCGGTCCTTTTGTCTCATCCTGAAATAGCTCAAGGAGTTGCTTTCGGGGTCCCTGATGACAAATACGGCGAAGAGGTAAGATTAACAAAAGTACTACAGTTCCCTTTATTTTATTGATGTTAATTACTGCGTTGATCAATCCAAAAGATAATATTTGACGTGAAGCCATTTGACAGTACTGGCATGCACGTACATGGCACTGTTTCTTTGTTGGGCCAGGGATGGACCTACATTCAAACCGAAATTGCCATGATCCAACGATTTTCAAAAAAAAATTCTTAAATTTTTTTATTAAATTAAATAATTTTGTCCTCTCATTCATATTTTGGTTCATCTAAATAAAAAATTTTGATTCCGTCCAGTACGTATATGGCCATGGTGTGATCGATGGAATTAAAACGTCTACCAGAAAGCACTTTCAGAATTTGATTTGCTAGAATTAAGTATGGAATAAAATATGCATAAACGACAAAATAATAGTAATAAAATTAAGAAATTAATAATTAATAATTTGTTGGAAGTGCATGAGTCATCAGTGAAGAAATGTTACCAAACTTTTTTGTAGCTTAGTACGCACGCTAGGGTTATCCTCCAGGCTCCAGCAATATGATCGAGATGCCAGAGACTCACAAATTAAAGCAAAGATATATATATATATATATATATATATATATATATATATATATATATGTTTCCAGTGTACGTTGGTTAATTTGTTGAAGAAAATTAAATGCAAAATTAATTAAGACTGTTTTGATGATGAACGTATATACAGATTAACTGTGCAATCATACCAAGAGAAGGATCAGAGATTGAGGAGGAAGAGGTAGTGAGATTTTGCAAGAAAAGTCTTGCGGGCTTCAAAGTCCCAAAAAAGGTTTTTATCACTGATTCTCTCCCAAAGACAGCTACTGGGAAAATCCAACGGCGTTTTGTAGCAGAGCATTTCCTTGCTCAAATCTCTACCGCTAAACTCCCAAAGTTTGGAGCCTAGACATACATTATATATATATATATATCTGTGCCGTACGCGTGTATGTTAAAGACTTCAATTCTCTACATTTAGCAGTAGTACTCTTTTATATATGAAGATGATCGAACAAACAAAAATTATTCTTCTTGCCTCTTGGCAATCAGTCACAACAGATTGGAAATATATTGTTCTCCTTTTTTTTTTTCTTTCCTTTTTTTTTTTTTTTGAGAAAAACTCCACTCACCGCTCTTGATCATTCATCACGTTTACAATCATACCCCTCAAACTTTAAAAAGTGTTAATTTATGATCACTATCTTTTAATTTTTTGCAATTTCAATCATTCCGTCCAAATTTAATGTTAAATCAAACGGTTAAGAAGGAAAATGTCCTTCATAAGGGCCTAAGATATTTATAAAATTACAAAACTACCTTGATTTAATAATTTATTTTTTAAAAAAAAAAAAATCATGTCTGACCCGTCGTCACAAACTTGACCCACTGGTGGGTCACAAAACGTGACCCATCTGGGGTCAAAAGTGACCCAAGGTGGGTCACAAAGGTGACCCATGCATCGTGGGTCAGGGGTCACATTTTTTTTTTTTAAATATATATATATATATATATATATATATATATATATATATATATATATATATATATATATATATATATATATTATAATGAAGGGGTATTTTAAAAATTTTGCTTTTTGGGTTAGGATTTAACCTTAAATTTTTTTTGAACCGGATCTATGCTAATTCTCGATCCATAATCTCAATCTATGCTAATTCTCAAGAACCCTAGAACTTGAAGTGTGGAAACTCTAAGGAGCCTCTAATAGCCTCTTAGGTGACGAAGAAGACCTCTAGTCCACGAGATTGTGCGTTATAAGAAAAGCAATGAATCTGACCTGTGGGAGATTTACTTGAAGAGAGGTACGTATGTCGTATATATATATAACCCTCCTTTTTCATTGTTATCAAAGCAAGATTATGCTTGTTTTTACCCTTACAAATGTGGTTTCAAGTTTTCTAATGCGTTTGAATGGGTCTATAAGCAAGGAAAAATGATATTCCATGTTTTCCCAAAATTCAGATTTGGAATCGGAGACCATGATACTATTTTAGTTCGGATTTTTTACGTACATGATTATGTCTATTATGATATCAGTAAAATAACCCTAAAATATGGTAAAGTTTTGTGGCTTGCAGATGGAGTATCTTGAAACCTTAGTTTTGCATATTCTTATTTGAACCGAAACCTTCGACCTGTTTTGGACCTAGTAAATATCATTTTTTTTTTTGCAAATAAAAATTATGGTTAAATACTTATTAGTACTGAGTTTTGAAAACTTTATTTTTTAGTATCTGAGTTTCAAAACATATCGTAGATAGTACTTGAGTTTTGCGAAAAGACGAACTTAGTACCTCTGTCCAAAATGTAATGCTCTACCAAGTGTCAACCCCTGGTTCGTCTTTTCGCAAAACTTAAGTATCATCTGCGATACGTTTTGAAACTTAAGTATCAAAAAATAAAATTTTCAAAACTCAAGAACTACTGTTGGTACAGTTTCCGGTACGGTGACGTATTGCCTTGTGATTCGTTGCCTTCCTTAATCTTCGCTCTCCTCGTAATCTGCAAAATAATAAACGGCTCGTCGGACTATGGGGGTGCCGACCGGGCCCCCACTCCGATGCCTAAGTCAGTTCAAACTAATTTTCTGGAGAATATCAGTAATTTCTAAAGTTCAGAGAATGTGCTTGTTTTTTTATACCTGGCGTAGTAGTCTTATTTATAGGCTCACAGTTCACAGTTATAAAACTGCTAAAGTGCTTGGAACATAATCTAATTAGGAGTCTGAGTCCTAGATCACATAGTCTTGAATCTTATCTTTCTAATTAGGAGTTTGAGTCCTAGATCACATAGTCTTGAATCTTATCTTCATAGAATTCAAATTGGGTAGTAGAGTCCAAACTGGATATGACACTCTCTTTAGCTAATGTCATTCTATTAGGTACCTTATCCCATATTTGATGGGATAGAAGTCTATCTTGATATATTCTGAATATCTGTCTTTTTGGAGATAACGACTGGTCTTGTACTTAGGTCTGATCTGGCCAGGCCAACCCGATGGGCTCAGCCCCCGATACTACCTTAGGCCCACATGTCTTTGGTGTTAATTATTTCTCCAACAGTTACCCCCCTAATTCTCTTATTTGAATTTAGAATGTAAGAGAATTAAATACCTCAATTTTTGAATCTGGATCTTCCATAATCTGTATCTGACAATTGCCGCATCTTTCAAAGTAATTATGACGAATAATGCCTCGAATCTTTGGAAGGATTAGAATTCCTGCTCTTTGTCGATCTAGAACTGCTGTCAAAGTTCTAATTGGACTCTGATCCTTTATTAGACTTCTAATCTGATATCTTCTTAGACTTCTAATCTGATCATTCTTCTTATCTGATTGGACCATAAGTCCTATCCCAATTCTTCCAGGGATAACTGATACCTGATTTCCTTGAAGTAGTTGCTAAATATTTATCTCCTCCTTGGATCGAGTTGAGTGGATCCAACTTGTGATCTGTCATAGTACTAATAACAACTTCTCATAGATATCTTCTTCATAAATGTCTCTACATAATATTGTCGGTCAGGCCAAAGTTGTGAAGATGATCTTCTACTCTCGGTAGGAGATGGATCGGACTGATGTAGTTGATTTCACCAAGATTGTGGTGAAATGCCACTCCGAAGCTTCTTCATCGGTAGCGCTTCGTAGACCACTTCCACAAAAATCTCTCTTGGGGGCTTCGGAGGCCCAGACTAGCGCTGAGGCTTTGGTTGTCCGAGACTTATAACGACTAGGGGCTTCTGGTGGCCCGAGGTTTTGTGCTTGGCGTACCGAATCTTCTAATCTGAATACCATCTAGCTTGGTCTCACCTGTGAATATCTTTATTTTCGAACTTTGTAATGTTTGAATTCTTTGTTATGGAAAAACTTTCCATGACAAATCAATTCTCACTTATCCTCTAATAACTTGAACAAACAATCGGTTTGCGTAAGTTAACTCCGAGGAGGGTAAGAAAAATCTTTTGTTTCAAAAATATTTTTGTTTTGAACTCCGTGACTAGGAGAGAAAAATCTTACTTTGAGTTATCCTCCTTAACTTAAACAAACAATCGGTTTGTGTAAGTTATGACCGAGGAGGATATGAAAAAATCTTTTTGAAGCGATGAACTTACTTGGTTATTTTTTGTAGAGGTGATATCCCCGTATGGTTTGTTATAGGGGTTGTCTCCCCGTATCTTTGTTCGAGTTGCTCCTGAGAGATCTTAATTTGAGAGTTTGGTGTAGCTTCGGTGATTTTCCCTTTGTAGAAGCTTTAACTTTGTTGAGCTACCCCCCATAGCTTTAGTCCGCGACCGCAGGCTAAGTCTTTCGAGGCGGATAGTCAAGTCCTCTTGGTATCCTTGACGATGGTGTAAAAGAGATCTCGGAGTTCGGAGTGAGTCTCAGGGCTTCCACCTGTAAATACTTGAACTTTCCTTTTCAAATGTATCTTTTCTTTTTCATGTAAAATTTTTTTTTTGTAATGAACAAAATTTCAATGTTAATGAATGGAAGTCTTGAACTTTTTGACTTTCACTTTCCTTATCTTATTAGCCGTAGAACCTCATAATTTTTCAAACTGAATTGAACATCTTTACCTGGAAAAAAGTTTAAAGTTTCTCACTCAAAAAGTTCTTCCGAGACATATCTCGGTTTCTTATAAATCTTACTTTTATACTAGAGTTACCTCCAAAACTCGAACAAACAATCGGTTTGTGTCAGTTTTTTCCGAGGGAAGAACTGGTCTAATTTTTTGAAATTTAAGCTACCCTAAATATTTTGAACAATCAATCGGTTTGTTGAAAAATTTTACAGAGGAGAATAAAAAAAAACTATTTGCATCAAAGTGTTGAGTCTTACTTGATGATTTTTTAAAGAGGTTTTATCCTCATACCTTCCTGAAGCTTTTCATTCCTGAAACTTTATCATTCTGAAGCTTTGTCATCCTAAAGCTTTGTCGTCCTAAAGCTTTGTCGTTCTAAAACTTTATCTCCCTGAACCTTTTCCTTCCTGAAGATCTGTCTTTCTAAACCTTTACCTTCCTGTTTGTTTTCCTGGAGCTTTATCATCCTGAAGCCTTATCTCCTTAAACCTTTACCATCCTGAACCTTTGTCATCCTGAAGCCTTATCTCCTTAAACCTTTACCATCCTGAACCTTTGTCATCCTGAAGCTTTGTCATCCTTGAAGCTTTATCTTCCTGAATCTTTACTGAAACTCTTTCTGAAGCTTTATCTTTTTTATGCTTTATCTTTCTGAATCTTTATCTCCCTGGATCCTTCCTAAAGCTCTGTCATACTGAATCTTTCCTGAAGCTCTGTCATACTGGAGCTTTTTCTCCCTGAATCTTTATCATTCTGAAGTTTTACCTTCCTGTTTACCTTAATGAACTACCCCCCATAACTTTAGTCTGCGACCGCAGGTTAAGTCGTTCGAGGTGGGTAGTCAGGTCGCTGAGCTTTACCTTCCTTTCTGAAATCTTTGTGACCTGTAAAAGACTTTATATATTACTGAAATGAAATCATAACTTGAAATCTTTACCTTTTAATTTCTTTATCTTCGAATGCTCCAATCTTTTAACGTCTGGAGACCTCCAACCGAGAGGTTTTCTTGTTTTGGTGTCCTTTCCATAACCATTTCGGGTCGTCCGAGGAAAGGACTCGGGCCGATTCTATCTTGGATGTTCTTGTCCTTCCGAAAACCTGCAATCTTGCCGTCGTATCCTTTCCATAACCCTTTCGGGTCGTTCGAGGAAAGGATTCGGGATGATTTCTTTCCCGAACATCCCCACTATAACTCTTTCAAGTCGTTCGAGGTGGGGAGTCAGATGGACGCTGATGTAGCTTGATCATCTTTGGAGAAGTTTGATGAAGAAGTGCTTCCATTCTGTCTCGGACTGCTGCTTTATTCTTAGCAGAGATCAATCGATACCTGGGGACTGTCTATTCTTCCTTGCTCTCGGTGTTGGATAGACCGAGAGACTTTTTCTGCTCTCAGTGTTGGACTAACCGAGAGGTTTTTCCTGCTCTCGGTGTTGGACTAACCGGGAGGCTTTTCCTGCTCTCGGTGTTGGACTAACCGAGAGGCTTTTCCTACTCTCGGTGTTGGCTAGACCGAGAGACTTTTTCTTTTTCTACTCTCGGTGTTGGACTAACCGAGAGGCTTTTCCTGCTCTCGGTGTTGGACTAACCGAGAGGTTTTTCCTGCTCTCGGTGTTGGATAGACCGAGAGACTTTTTCTTTTTCTGCTCTCGGTGTTGGACTAACCGAGAGGCTTTTCCTGCTCTCGGTGTTGGACTAACCGAGAGGCTTTTCTTGCTCTCGGTGTTGGACTAACCGAGAGGCTTTTCCTGCTCTCGGTGTTGGATAGACCGAGAGACTTTTTCTTTTTCTGCTCTCGGTGTTGGACTAACCGAGAGGCTTTTCCTGCTCTCGGTGTTGGACTAACCGAGAGGCTTTTCTTGCTCTCGGTGTTGGACTAACCGAGAGGCTTTTCCTGCTCTCGGTGTTGGATAGACCGAGAGACTTTTTCTTTTTCTGCTCTCGGTGTTGGACTAACCGAGAGGCTTTTCCTGCTCTCGGTGTTGGACAAACCGAGAGGCTTTTCCTGCTCTCGGTGTTGGACTAACCGAGAGGCTTTTCCTGCTCTCGGTGTTGGTTAGACCGAGAGACTTTTTCTTTTTCTGCTCTCGGTGTTGGACTAACCGAGAGGCTTTTCCTGCTCTCGGTGTTGGTTAGACCGAGAGACTTTTTCTTTTTCTGCTCTTGGTGTTGGACTAACCGAGAGGCTTTTCCTGCTCTCGGTGTTGGACTAACCGAGAGGCTTTTTCTTTTTCTCTGCAGGGTTAACAAAGCACTGCATATACTAAAACAAAATAGCAGAATGCACAGTAGCACTATATATCCTTTTCATCCGTCGAGATGATTTTGTGATCCTTTCACTCACGACAGGAGTGAAGCCTCAACACATGAGTCTATTTTTATCAAAATATATATACATTTCGGCAAAGCGTACAAGTGCATGCATATATATATTTTCTTGGTTGATAAAAACCAACATTTATAAATCATAGTTGTAAAAGAAGAGTATGAACTTATCTGGTGAATTCGATGAAGATGAACTGTCTTATTTGGAACTCTTTATCCTGCACGCCACTCGATATGGTGCTCTTTGGGAGAGTTCCTCAAATTGGACCCTCGGCTCGGATTTGTCCCTCGGCACGTGATTGTCCACTTAGGAGGATGGCAAATCTAGAGGGGTCCTCAAAGTGTGCCATTTGGAACTAGGAGCTCGGGCATAGTCTCCTCGGGATAGTACCCTCGAAATAATACTCTCGGTATGTGTCATCTTGGTATATACTTTTCGCCTCGGTAGAATACCCTCGGATCAAACTTCTCGGATTATACTTTCTTCTCGGTATATCACCTCGGATCTAACTTTTCGCCTCGGTAAAACACCTCGGATCTAACTTTCCGCCTCAATAAATCACCTCGGATCTAACTTTTCACCTCAATAAATCACCTCGGATCTAACTTTCCGCCTCAATAAATCACCTCGGATCTAACTTTCCGCCTCGGTAAAACATCTCGGATCTAACTTTTCACTTGTGTAGAACACCTCGGAACTAACTTCTCGCCTCGGTAAAACACCTCGGATCTAACTTTTCACTCCGTAAATCGCCTCGGATCTAACTTTTCGCCTCGGTAAAACACCTCCGATCTAACTTTTCACTTGTGTAGAACACCTCGGATCTAACTTTCTCCCTCGGTAAATCACCTCGGATCTAACTTTCCCCTCAGTAGAACACCTCGGATCTAACTTTCCCCTCCGTAAATCACCTTGGATCTAACTTTCTCCCTCGGTAAATCACCTCGGATCTAACTTTTCACTTGTGTAGAACACCTCGGAACTAACTTCTCGCCTCGGTAAAACACCTCGGATCTAACTTTTTTTCTTTCTTTCTTTCTTCTTCTCTTTTTCTTTTCTTTTCTTTTCTTTTTCTTCTTCTTCTTCTTCTTCTTCTTCTTCTTTTTTTTTTTTCTTTTTTTTTTTTTCTTTTTTTATTTTTTCTTTTTTTTTTTTTTTTTCGTTCGTACATGATGGAAAAAGAAGCTGCAGGTTCTTCTGTTTGGTATTTTGCTTCCGTGAAGGCAGCTAGGATTTTTATTCCTGGAGCTGTAACTTTGGGCTTTTTTTTTTGTTGTTGTTTTTCGACAAACAGAAAAATAAGAGCCCTGGCCTTGTCTCTTCTTCACTTTTACAAGTTTTCAATGCGTGATCCAAGTCCTTTCTTCAATCCCTTCCGCACGTCTTCATAATGTCCATCTCCTTCCAGAATTCAAACTCTTCTCTTTATTTATTTTTCTCTCATGTCTGTCTCCCTCTCTCTCAATCACGTCGCTGCCCATGTGATCGGATTGTGATTGACAACGTCATGGCCCTTTCTTTCTTGTCATCTCTGCAGAGAAGGTTAACAAACACGTTGCCGGTACTATAGACGAGCACAAATCTAGAGATATACTTTTATTGACTCAAAAATCTCTTTCTAATAAAAGGAAAGGCATGGGCTAAGAATTTTTTCAATTTTTCGTAAAATCAAGGCTTGAGAAGGTCAAACCATCATTCTTCATTTATAAACCCAATTATTTGTCTTGTAGTGCCAATAAAAAATATTAAAAATCAACAAGTTTCAGAAGAGAAGCATCATTCCAACCAAAACTCAATAGTATAGTTGTAAGGCTTCATTTTTTTTTAAAAAAAAAAAAAGCGCTTGTAAACGGACAAGGGCACAATAGTTATTGATCTTTGCCTCTTGTTGAAGAGAGTTTCAGATCTGACACTCCAAAATTTCTCATCATTGGATTTCATCATAGCACATATAGTTATCTGAGAAGGTCAAACCATCATTCTTCATTTATAAACCCAATTATTTGTCTTGTAGTGCCAATAAAAAATATTAAAAATCAACAAGTTTCAGAAGAGAAGCATCATTCCAACCAAAACTCAATAGTATAGTTGTAAGGCTTCATGTTTTTTTTTTTTTTTACGAAGCGCTTGTAAACGGACAAGGGCACAATAGCTATTGATCTTTGCCTCTTGTTGAAGAGAGTTTCAGATCTGACACTCCAAAATTTCTCATCATTGGATTTCATCATAGCACATATAGTTATCCACACCATGAATTTCTTTCCACAATTTAACAAATCAGAATGAAAAGAAAGGTATGGACTTATCTTGCGCATCCGCAGTGAAGAGTTTTGATTTTGTGTCGGTGGACGCAGATTGGGGGTCTTCATGAAGGAAACCATCGGCCGGTTTCAGCCATGAATTGTCGTGAAGTCATCGTTGTGAATTTTGTACTTTTTTGTTGACTCAAAAATAAGCTGAATCCATCATCACCGAGCAA